>NC_069500.1:586032984-586332984 GCF_027579735.1 Bombina bombina | reverse complement strand
GGACGGATCGGTGATACCCGGCTGGGTGAAGATAAGGTAGGAAGATCTTCAGGGGCTTAGTGTTAGATTTTTTAAGGGGAGTTTGGGTGGGTTAGATTAGGGGTATGTGGGTGGTGGGTAATGTTGGGGGGTATTGTATGTTTTTTTTACAGGTAAAAGAGCTGTTTTCTTTGGGGCATGCCCCGCAAAAGGCCCTTTTAAGGGCTGGTAAGGTAATAGAGCTGTTAACTTTTTATTTTAGAATAGGGTAGGGCATTTTTTTATTTTGGGGGGCTTTGTTATTTTTTGGGGGGCTTAGAGTAGGTGTAATTAGTTTAAAATTCTTGTAATCTTTTTTTATTTTTTGTAATTTAGTGGTTTTTTTTTGTAATTTAGTTTAGTTGATTTAATTGTAGGTAATTGTAAGTAGTTTAGTTAATTTATTTATTGATAGTGTAGTGTTAGGTTTAATTGTAACTTAGGTTAGGATTTATTTTACAGATAATTTTGTAATTATTTTAACTAGGTAGCTATTAAATAGTTATTAACTATTTAATAGCTATTGTACCTAGTTAAAATAAATACAAAGTTGCCTGTAAAATAAATATAAATCCTAAAATAGCTACAATATAATTATTCGTTATATTGTAGCTATATTAGGGTTTATTTTACAGGTAAGTATTTAGCTTTAAATAGAATTCATTTATTTAATAAGAGTTAATTTATTTAGTTAGATAAAAATTATATTTAATTTAGGGGGGTGTTAGTGTTAGGGTTAGACTTATCTTTAGGGGTTAATACATTTATTATAGTGGCGGCGAGGTCCGGTTGGCAGATTAGGGGTTAGTAAGTGTAGGTAAGGTAGTGGCAACGTTGGGGGGGCAGATTAGGGGTTAATAATTATAATGTAGGTGTCTGCGACGTTGGGGGCAGCAGATTAGGGGTTCATAGGGATAACGTAGGTTGCGGCGGTGTCCGGAGCGGCAGATTAGGGGTTAATAATATAATGCAGGTGTCAGCGATAGGGGGGGCAGCAGATTAGGGGTTAATAAGTGTAAGGTTAGGGGTGTTTAGACTCGGGGTTCATGTTAGGGTGTTAGGTGCAGACTTAGGAAGTGTTTCCCCATAGGAAACAATGGGGCTGCGTTAGGAGCTGAACGCTGCTTTTTCTCTTGTAAGGTGTATCCAGTCCACGGATCATCCATTACTTGTGGGATATTCTCATTCCCAACAGGAAGTTGCAAGAGGACACCCACAGCAGAGCTGTCTATATAGCTCCTCCCCTAACTGCCATATCCAGTCATTCTCTTGCAACTCTCAACAAGCATGGAGGTAGTAAGAGAGAAAGTGGTGAAATGTAGCTGTTATTTTGCTTCAATCAAAAGTTTATTATTTTTAAATGGTACCGGAGTTGTACTATTTTGTTCCAGGCAGAAAAATAGAAGGATCTGCCTGTGATTTCTATGATCTTAGCAGGTTGTAACTAAGATCCATTGCTGTTCTCACACATGACTGAAGAGAGAGATAACTTCAGCGGGGGAATGGCATGCAGGTTATCCTGCTATGAGGTATGTGCAGTTAAGATTTTTTTTTAGAAGATGTGAAATGCTAGAAAATGCTGCTGATACCAAATTTATGTAAGGTAAGCCTGAATACAGTGATTTAATAGCGACTGGTATCATGCTTACTTTCTCAGGTAATACTCTTTTATATTTACAATATAAAACGTTTGCTGGCATGTTTAAACGTTTTTATATATACTTTGGTAATAAAACTTTATTGGGGCCTAGTTTTTCCACATGGCTGGCTTAAATTTGCCTAGAAACAGTTTCCTGAGGCTTTCCACTGTGTTACTATGAGTGGGAGGGGCCTAATTTAGCGCTTTTTTGCGCAGTAACTTTTGCAGATTGAGACATCCAGCTCCCTCCAGGAGTCCCCTGAATGCTATAGGACATCTCTAAAGGGCTCTTAGGCTTTCCAAAATCGTTTGTTGGGGAAGGTAGGCCTACAGCAAGGCTGTGGCAGTTGGTGTGACTGTTTAAAAAACGTTTATATCGTTTTTTTTATCTGTTTTTTGAACTAAGGGGTTAATCATCCATTTGCAAGTGGGTGCAATGCTCTGTTAGCTTATTATACACACTGTAAAAGTTTCGTTTGATTTACTGCCTTTTTTCACTGTTTTTCAAATTCTGACAAAATTTGTTTCTCTTAAAGGCACAGTACTATTTCTTATATTTGCTTGTTAACTTGATTTAAAGTGTTTTTCAAGCTTGCTAGTCTCTTTGCTAGTCTGTACAAACATGTCTGGCATAAAGGAAACTCCTTGTTCATTATGTTTAAAAGCCATGGTGGAACCCCCTCTTAGAATGTGTACCAAATGTACTGATTTCACTTTAAGCAATAAAGATCATATTCTGTCTTTAAAAAATTTATCACCAGAGGAATCTGACGAGGGGGAAGTTATGCCGACTAACTCTCCCCACGTGTCAGATCCTTTGACTCCCGCTCAAGGGACTCACGCTCAAATGGCGCCAAGTACATCCAGGGCGCCCATAGCGTTTACTTTACAAGAAATGGTGGCAGTCATGGATAATACACTGTCAGCGGTATTAGCCAGACTACCTGAATTTAGAGGAAAGCGAGATAGCTCTGGAGTTAGATGAAATACAGAGCATACTGACGCTTTAAGAGTTACGTCTGATACTGCCTCACAATATGCAGAAGCTGAAGAAGGAGAGCTTATTTCTGTGGGTGATGTTTCTGACTCAGGGAAGATGATGCAACCTGATTCTGATATTTCTACATTTAAATTTAAGCTTGAACACCTCCGTGTGTTACTCAGGGAGGTTTTAGCTGCTCTGATTGACTGTGATACAATTGCAGTGCCAGAGAAATTGTGTAGACTGGATAAATACTATGCAGTGCCGGTGTGCACTGATGTTTTTCCAATACCTAAAAGGTTTACAGAAATTATTACTAAGGAATGGGATAGACCAGGTGTGCCGTTCTCTCCCCCTCCTATTTTTAGAAAAATGTTTCCAATAGACGGCACCACACGGGACTTATGGCAGACAGTTCCTAAGGTGGAGGGAGCAGTTTCTACTCTAGCAAAGCGTACTACTATCCCTGTCGAGGACAGTTGTGGTTTCTTAGATCCAATGGATAAAAAGTTAGAGGGTTACCTTAAGAAAATGTTTATTCAACAAGGTTTTATCCTACAGCCCCTTGCATGAATTGCTCCTGTCACTGCTGCTGCGGCGTTCTGGTTTGAGTCTCTGGAAGAGGCTTTACAGGTAGCGACTCCATTGGATGACATACTTGACAAGCTTAGAGCACTTAAGCTAGCCAATTCTTTGGTTTCTGATGCCATTGTTCATTTGACTAAACTAACGGCTAAGAATTCTGGTTTTGCTATCCAGGCGCGCAGAGCGCTATGGCTTAAATCATGGTCAGCTGACGTTAATTCAAAGTCTAAGCTGCTTAACATTCCCTTCAAGGGGCAGACCCTATTCGGGCCTGGTTTGAAGGAGATTATTGCTGATATCACTGGAGGAAAAGGTCATGCCCTTCCTCAGGATAGGTCAAAATCAAGGGCCAAACAGTCTAATTTTCGTGCCTTTCGAAACTTCAAGACAAGTGCGGCATCAACTTCCTCTAATGCAAATCAAGAGGGAACTTTTGCTCAGTCCAAGACGGTCTGGAGACCAAACCAGACCTGGAACAAAGGTAAGCAGGCCAAAAAGCCTGCTGCTGCCTCTAAGACAGCATGAAGGAACGGCCCCCTATCCGGTAATGGATCTAGTAGGGGGCAGACTTTTGCTCTTCACCCAGGCATGGGCAAGAGATGTCCAGGATCCCTGGGCGTGGGAAATTATATCCCAGGGATATCTTCTGGATTTCAAGGCTTCCCCCCCCAAAAGGGAGATTTCACCTTTCACAATTATCTGCAAACCAGATAAAGAGAGAGGCATTATTTCACTGTGTACAAGACCTCCTAGTTATGGGAGTGATCCATCCAGTTACAAAGGAGGAAGAGGGACAGGGATTTTACTCAAATCTGTTTGTGGTTCCCAAAAAAGAGGGAACCTTCAGACCAATTTTGGATCTAAAGATCTTAAACAAATTCCTCAGAGTTCCATCATTCAAGATGGAGACTATTCGTACCATCCTACCTATGATCCAGGAGGGTCAATACATGACTACAGTGGATTTAAAGGATGCTTATCTTCACATTCCGATACACAAAGAACATCATCGGTTTCTCAGGTTTGCCTTCCTAGACAGGCATTACCAGTTTGTAGCTCTTCCCTTTGTGTTAGCTACAGCCCCAAGAATTTTTACGAAAGTTCTGGGGTCGCTTCTGGCGGTTCTAAGGCCACGGGGCATAGCAGTGGCCCCTTATTTAGACGACATCCTGATTCAGGCGTCAAACTTCCAAATTGCCAAGTCTCATACGGACATAGTGTTAGCATTTCTGAGGTCGCATGGGTGGAAGGTGAACGAGGAGAAGAGTTCTCTATCCCCCCTCACAGGAGTTTCCTTCCTAGGGACTCTGATAGATTCTGTAGAAATGAAAATTTACCTGAAGGAGTCCAGGTTATCAAAACTTCTAAATTCCTGCCGTGTTATTTATTCCATTCCGCGCCCTTCAGTGGCTCAGTGCATGGAAGTAATCGGCTTAATGGTAGCGGCAATGGACATAGTGCCGTTTGCACGCCTACATCTCAGACCGCTGCATCTCTGCATGCTCAGTCAGTGGAATGGGGATTACACAGATTTGTCACCTCTACTAAATCTGAATCAAGCGACCAGGGATTCTCTTCTCTGGTTACTATCTCTGGTCTATCTGTCCAAAGGTATGACCTTTCGCAGGCCAGATTGGACAATTGTAACGACAGATGCCAGCCTTCTAGGTTGGGGTGCAGTCTGGAACTCTCTGAAGGCTCAGGGATCGTGGACTCAGGAGGAGTCACTCCTTCCAATAAATATTCTGGAACTGAGAGCGATATTCAATGCTCTTCAGGCTTGGCCTCAGTTAGCAACTCTGAGGTTCATCAGATTTCAGTCGGACAACATCACGACTGTGGCTTACATCAACCATCAAGGGGGAATAAGGAGTTCCCTAGCAATGTTAGAAGTCTCAAGGATAATTCGCTGGGCAGAGATTCACTCTTGCCACCTATCAGCTATCCATATCCTAGGTGTAGAGAACTGGGAGGCGGATTTTCTAAGTCAACAGACTTTTTTCCGGGGGAGTGGGAGCTCCATCCGGAGGTGTTTTCTTATGTGTTTCCACCGTTTCCTCTGCTCCCTCGTCTGATTGCCAAGATCAAGCAGGAGAGAGCATCGGTGATCTTGATAGTGCCTGCGTGGCCACGCAGGACCTGGTATGCAGATCTAGTGGACATGTCATCCTTTCCACCTTGGACTCTACTGTTAAGACAAGACCTTCTACTACAAGGTCCTTTCAATCATCCAAATCTAATTTCTCTGAGACTGACTGCCTGGAGATTGAACGCTTGATGTTATCAAAGCGTGGCTTCTCCGAGTCAGTCATTGATACCTTAATACAGGCACGAAAGCCTGTCACCAGGAAATTTTACCATAAAATATGGCGTATATTGGTGTGAATCCAAGGGTTACTCATGGAGTAAGGTCAGGATTCCCAGGATATTATCCTTTCTCCAAAAAGGTTTGGAAAAAGGATTGTCAGCTAGTTCCTTAAAGGGACAGATTTCTGCCCTGTCTATTCTTTTGCACAAGCGTCTGGCAGATGTTCCAGACGTTCAGGCATTTTGTCAGGCTTTAGTTAGAATCAAGCCTGTGTTTAAACATGTTGCTCCGCCATGGAGCTTAAATCTGGTTCTTAAGGTTCTTCAAGGAGTTCCGTTTGAACCTCTTCACTCCATAGATATCAAACTTTTATCTTGGAAAGTTCTGTTTTTGGTAGCTATTTCCTCGTCTCGTAGAGTCTCCGAGTTATCTGCTTTACAATGTGATTCTCCTTATCTGATCTTCCATGTGGATAAGGTATTCCTGCGTACCAAACCTGGGTTTTTACCTAAGGTGGTATCTAATAAGAATATCAATCAAGGGATTGTTGTTCCATCTTAGTGTCCTAATCCTTCTTCAAAGAAGGAACGTCTATTACACAATCTGGACGTGGTTCATGCTTTAAAGTTTAACTTACAAGCTACTAAAGATTTTCGTCAAACATCTGCTTTTTTTGTTGTCTACTCTGGACAGATAAGAGGTCAAAAGGCTTCGGCAACCTCTCTTTCTTTTTGGCTAAGAAGCATAATCCGCTTAGCCTATGAGACTGCTGGCCAGCAGCCTCCAGAAAGGATTACAGCTCATTCTACTAGAGCTGTGGCTTCCACATGGGCCTTCAAAAATGAGGCTTCTGTTGAACAGATTTGCAAGTCGGCGACTTGGTCTTCGCTTCATACTTTTTCAAAATTCTACAAATTTGATACTTTTGCTTCTTCGGAGGCTATTTTTGGGAGAAAGGTTTTACAGGCAGTGGTACCTTCCGTTTAAGTCCCTCCCTTCATCCGTGTACTATAGCTTTGGTATTGGTATCCCACAAGTAATGGATGATCCGTGGACTGGATACACCTTAAAAGAGAAAACATAATTTATGCTTACCTGATAAATTTATTTCTCTTGTGGTGTATCCAGTCCACGGCCCGCCCTGTCATTTTAAGGCAGGTATTTTTTCATTTTAAACTACAGTCACCACTGCACCCTATGGTTTCTCCTTTCTCTGCTTGTTTTCGGTCGAATGACTGGATATGGCAGTTAGGGGAGGAGCTATATAGACAGCTCTGCTGTGGGTGTCCTCTTGCAACTTCCTGTTGGGAATGAGAATATCCCACAAGTAATGGATGATAACCTGTGGACTGGATACACCACAAGAGAAATAAATTTATCAGGTAAGCATAAATTATGTTTTTGCAGGTGTTAGGTTTTTTTTTCAGCTCAAAATGCCCCATTATTTCCTATGGGGATATTGTGCACAAGCACGTTTTTGAAGCTGGCCGCGTCCATAAGCAACGCTGGTATTTAGAGTTGAAGTGGCGGTAAATTATGCTCTACGCTCCCTTTTTGGAGCCTACCGCAGCCCTTCAGAAAACTCTAAATACCAGCGGTATTTAAAAGGTGCGGGGGGAAAAAACACGCGTAGCTAACGCACCCCTTTGGCCACAAAACTCTAAATCTAGCCGATAGTTTTTAAAGGTAAATAAATAAAAAAAGGCTTTATTTCTGTTTAAATGGAGTAATAGCAAAAATGCTAAAAATTCTCCGCTATTTTGGGCAAGTTTTCTTTGAAATTCACAGAACTGACGGGGTTAAATAATAAAGCTTCAGGCATTTTTAGAGCCTTATCTAAACTCAATTTTCACACACACCCAGATATCTATCTAATTGCTGCGTATTCAGATGCTGGTCTCTGTAAGCCAGACATTCCACTGGGGTGTGTGACACTTGCTTTTTTAGATAATTGCTACACTCTATTCTAAAGTATGGCTATTTGCTAACCATGCAAACATTCCTGTTTAACCATAATGTCTAATTCCCATAAACACTGTCACATCCCAGATCCCTGGCATATTCATATACTTAGGTCTCTACAGATAAAAGCCTGGTTCAAACACACATCTGATTCAAGCCACAAGATAGGGCTAGATTTATTAAAGCTGAGGCGTACAGGGGCGCATATACGCGCCCCTGTACGCCTCAGCTCGCCTGTGGCGGGGCAAAAATACCCGCATGTATTCGGCATTGCACACGAGCGCAATTTTGCGCTCGCGTGCAATCCCACCCCCTGCCCGCGCACAGCCAATCATGCGCGGACAGGAGCTGTCAATCTCCTCGGTCTAACTAGACTGAGGAGATTGAATTTCGCCACATTAGAGGTGGCGAAGAGGCTAAGGAAGCAGCGGTCTGGTGACCGCTGCTTGATAAATGACGGCGAGCAAGTTCTTTAGAGAACTTGCTGCCATAGGGGCTTAATAAATCTAGCCCATAGTAACAGCAATGATTTTGATGGACATATTGCTATGAATATACTGAGTAAAACTTTTGAATCTGGCTGAATATGAGTTACTTTAAAAGGGACAGTAAAGTCAAAATTAAAAAAATGTTTTTAAAGCATAGATGTGTTTTCTTTATAGCCAACTAGTTTAAGCTTAGAAAGCATTATTTCTAACTCAAATAGTATAACATTTAAAGTAGTGATTAGAATTAAGATTAAATAATAGATTGCTGTATTAAAGGGACATGAAACACATTTTTTTTTTATTTTATGATTCCGATAGAGCATACAATTATTATTTTTTTATGACATGATATTTTTTTGTTTACATTTTTTTAATATTTTTTTTATTGAGGTTTTGCAAAAAATAAAATACATTGATGGCCATATAACAGTAATGACATAAATTCAGTTGAACAGTAGTTATTGATACACGCAAAAGAGTGACAACAATGAATGACCAAAGATAGGCTTCTCAAACCTCTATTTTACAATTAGAATATCCTAAATGACTGACTATTTAGCTGGCCACTTATGGACCATTTGGTTAATAATGGTGAAAAAAAAAACATGATAGTCACACTGGGAGACACTTTTGGGCTCCATAACACCTGACGAATATAGAAAAGCTAATGATATAAAAGGTCATGCATGGACCATTGGAAGGCAAAATAGTTATGGAATTAGAAGAACATAGTATGATAAAGTTAAGTTTACAAGTCTAGATCTAAATGCCGCTTCATCCTATGATCTTAGTAGGTAGGAGGAGGACCTATAACGATACATAAGTGGCATCGAAAATGTAACTATAATAAGGTGGTAAATGATAAAGACATAAACCTACAGAACCACAGAAAGTTAGTGCATATATATATATATATATTATTATTATTATTCTTTATTTATAAAGCGCCAACAGATTCCGCAGCGCTGCCCATGGGTACAAAGATAAAAGTACAATGGAGAAACAATATGATAAAAGACAAAAATTTACAGATGAATACAGGGGGAATTGAGGGCCCTATTCCCACGGGAATTTACAATCTAGATGGGTAGGAGGATGGGAAACCAGGAGGTGGGGCTGCAAAGGTGAGAATGAAATAAGGGAAGAGATAGATGAGGGCAACTGTTAGGTAAGTGAAATTAATTTGTTACTGAGTCGGGTGATAAGCTTCCCTGAACAAAAAGGTATTTAGGGAGTGTTTAAAGGAGGACAGGTTAGGGGAAAGTCTGAATGCTTGAGAAAGTGTGTTCCAGAGGGTTGGTGCCGCACAAGAGAAGTCCTATAGTTTAGCATTGGAGGAGGTAATGGTAGAGGACGCAAGGAGCAGGTCATTGTTGGATCTTAGGGGATGGGCTGGAGTATATTTGTTGATGAGTTAGGACTGGTAGGGTGGGGCAGCATTGGTGAGGGCTTTGTAGGTCAGGTTGAGAATTTTGAATTTAACTCTGCTGTGAATGGGGAGCCAGTGAAGGGACTCACAGAGAGGTGCAGCAGATACATAGTGTTGGGAGAGGTGGATTAGCCTGGCAGATGCATTTAGGATGGATTGAAGGGGAGACAGGCGGGAGAGTGGGTGGCCAATTAGTAGGCTATTACAGTAGTCAAGTTGGGAAATTACCAGGGAGTGGATAAGATGTTTAGTTTCAGCGATCAGAAATGGATGAATTTTGGAGATATTGCGTAGGTGGTAGGTAGTTGTGGCAGGATGAAGAGAGCAATTGGATGTAGGGAATGAAGGACAGATTTAAGTCAAGTTTGACTCCAAGGCAGCAGACTTGGGGTGATGCGGACATAGTGGTGCAGCCAACAGTGATAATAATATTAGAAACTGGAGTAGAGTTAGAGGGGGGATTAGAACTAGTTCGGTCTTTGACATGTTTATTTTTAGGTGGCGAGAGGCCATCCAGAAGGAAATGCCAGGTAAGCAGTTGCTGATGTGAGAATTGACAGAAGGAGAGAGTGCAGGGTTGGATAGGTAGATCTGGATATCATCGGCATAGAGGTGATAGTTCAAGCCATAGCTGTTGATAAGTTTACCCAGTGAAGAAGTGTAAACTGAGAAGAGTAGAGGACCCAGGATTACAAGTCGCTGCGGTACAGCAATACCGCAAGCATTTTAGCATTTACGCAACTCTCCATTCCGCACTAAAAAATGGCTTTTGAGTGCAGGATTTTCATAGCGCCTGTATTACAGGTTGTGCAGTCCGGCTAAAATGCTTGCATTATAGTCTATGCCGCCGCAATCCATTCCTCTATCTGAGACCAGTAGTTATGGATATTGTAAAACAAAAATGTTTCACAAAACTCATAACAAAAATGTTACAAAGTACACTAACACCCATAAACTACCTATTAACCCCTAAACCGTCACCCCTGCATCGCAAATAGTACATTACACCTATTAACCCCTAATCTGCTGCCCACCCACATCACCAAAACTATAAACAGCCCCCCACATCACTAAATTAAAGTATTAACCCCTAAACCTAACACCCCCTAACTTTAAATTAAATTTACAATATGACTACCTTAAAATAAATAAAACCTTGCCTGTGAAATAAAAAAAAATAAGATTAAACTATAAAAAAAAACCTGGATAGCCCCGCGGTCGCCGGTCCTGTTCCATGGTCACCTCTGTTCCACTCTGCGCCGCCTTAGCCCTGGATGAAGATAGAAGAGGTCCCCGCACTGGATGAAGATGTCGCCGCCTTAAAGAAGACCTTTACCGCCTGGAAGAAGACCTTCTCCGCCGGACTTCAGGAACGGTGAGTACCTATTTGGGGGTTAGACTTAGTTTTTTTGTTTTTTTTGGGGGGGTAGTTTTTTTTTTAGATTAGGGCTTTTTTAATTTAATAGGCAAAGAGCTGAATGCCCTTTTAAGAGTAATGCTCATACAAATGCCCCTTTAGGGGCAATGGGTAGCTTAGGTTTTTTTTAGACTTAGGGTTTTTTATTTTGGTGGGTTGGTAAAGTGGGACTTTGTAATTTTTTAATGTAAAAGAGCTGTTTAACTTAGGGAAATATCCTACAAAAGGCCCTTTTAAGGGCTATTGGTAGTTTATTGTTATGTTAGAGTTTATTTTGGGGTGACATTTTGTTTTTATAGGGCTATTAGACTAGGTTTAATTTGTATTATTTTGGATAATTGTGTTTATTTTTTGTAATCTTAGTGTGTTTTTTTATTTTTCGTAATGTTAGTGTTTGTTGTTTTTGGTAATGTTAGGTTTTTTGTTATTTTTCGTCATTTTGGTGTATTTTTTTGTAATGTTAGGATTTTTTAATTTTTTAATTTAGGTTTTTTATTATTTGTAATTTTTTTTAAATATAGTAATGTTTGGTTAATTGATAGTTTAATCTTATATTTCACAGGTAAGTTTTTATTTATTTTAAGATAGTTATATTGTAAATTTAATTTACAGTGTAGGGGATAGTTAGGTTTAGGGGTTAATAGTTTAATTTAGTGTTTTGCAATATGGTGGCCGGCGGTTTAGGGGTTAATAAATTTATTATAGTAGTAGCTATGTGGGGAGCCAGCGGTTTAGGGGTTAATGACTTTATTATAGTAGTAGAGATGTGGGGGGCGGCGGTTTAGGTGTTAATAGGTTTATTTCGTGCCAGCGATATCGGGGACGGCAGTTTAGGGGTTAATAACTTTAGTGTCAGCGATGTCGGGGGGTGCCTCATTAGGGGTATTTAGACTAGGGGTGTTAGGTTTTAACGTAAGACATCAATGGGGATTACGTTATAGCGATCTCCATTCCGCGATCGCAGGTGTTAGTTTTTTTCTAACACTTTCTCCCAATTGATGTCTATGGGGAAAAACGTGCATGAGCATGTCAAGTCAGGCCTTGGGTTTTGTGCGGTATGGAGCTTATCACACCATATCGCACAACAAAAGAAGGTTTAGCGCATAACTTGTAATCTGGGTGAATCAGTGACGTGCAGTCATAGGAGGCAATTACAGTTTTTAAGTTTTTTAATAATGTTTAAAAACAAAAATATTTTTTTAATTTTTTAATATTTTTTTTTGTTAAGGTATCCCAGCCACCCCCCCCCCATCTCCTCCTTGTGCGCCGCCGCCGCCTCCGCAAAGCACCAGTTTAGTTTGCGCAATATAGTAACTAGGGAGGCTATGAATGTGATCAGCCTCTGCAGGAGCAGCCTCAGCCAATCAGCGCCCGCTATACATAGGGCGAAAGACCTGACAGTGTACAGAGTGAGACGCACCAGTGAGCTAAGTGACGTGTGGGTGAGGCGGTGGGGAGGAGTCGGACACGCTGTGAACAGACTGAGTTGCAGCTCCAAGCCCACACCCCCCTTGATAGGCCCCCGGACGTGCTGGCCAATGATTGCACAGAGCAGCAGCGTGACGTAGCGGTCGCGCCGACACACACAGACTGTCAGACTTCAGGCGGGAAGAAAAGTGAGCAGGAGGGAGCTGCTGATATAGAGACTTCTGTGTGGTGTGCTGCCCTGCCCTGCCGAAGACAACAGTGAGTAAATGATTCAGTGGTCTGTGCGACTGCGGTGCAGTCAACTTGGTCAAGTGCCTGGTTGCCTACTGAAATGTGGACTCGGTCGAACAGGGAGGGAGCTAGGAGGAAGTAAGTGAAATACTAATTTTATTAAATATACCGTTACTTAGAGTGTTTTCCCTTTTTATGTCTGTTAGCTTGTCAGAGAGTCCTTTACAACAGACACGGTGTGTCTGGCTCTGTGCATAAAATGCAGGTTACAGCGATTTTTTACAAACCATTATTATAGCTGTGAATTAGCCTGTGTTGTGGGGATCCAACAGTTCGCTGTCTGCTCTTGGACTCTGCAGTCTGTGAGATGCACAGTAAACACATTTTACTGAGGTGCTAATTATTATTGCTCAAGTTCTGCTTGGGTAGAGAATTAAACCACATTATTATAGAACTAGTGTGTGTTAAAAATTGCTCAAAATATGTGAACATCAGCACTGGGGTTTAGGGGCATCAGGAAAAACTGCACAATGTCACAATTCAGATATTTGCATATCAAAATAACATATAGCATGAATTGGGATTTTAAAGTATCTATCAGTGTGTTTTATATATATATATATATATATATATATATATATACATATATATATATATATATATATATATATATATATATATATATATATATATATATATATATATATATATATATATATACTGTGTGTGTGTATGTGTGTATATATATATATATATATATATATATCCCTCCATGACAATTGTAGTGGTGTGCACTGGCTGACTGCTGAGGGAAGAAACTACAGTGGGAAGAGGCCATGAGAGGGATGGCATGCTGCTTTGCTAGTGTGTGCTGTAGCCTGTATGTATGTATGACACTATATGTTGGCAGTTTGGCACATAAATAATAATACCAGGGGAATGCTGTTGTATGTTAGCACAAAAGTAATATACCAGGGGAATGCTGCTGTATTATGTTGGCACATAAGTTATACCAGGTAAATGCTGCTGTATGTTGGCACATAAATAATAACAGGAGGTGCTGTATGTTGGCACATAATTAATACCAGGGGAATGTTTCTGTGTGTTGGCGCATAAATAATACCAGGGGAATGCTGCTGTAGGTTGGCACATAAATATTACCAGGGGAATGCTGCTGTATTATGTGGGCATATAAGTAATACCAGGGGAATGCTGCTGTATGTTGGCACATAAATATTACCAGGGGAATGCTGCTGCATGTTGGCACATAAATATTACCAGGGGTACGTTGCTGCTGTATTATGTGGGCATATAAGTAATACCAGGGGAATGCTGCTGTATCTGGGCACATAAATAATACCAGGGGAATGCTGCTGAATGGCTAATGAAAGAATATTATATTGTGTAATTGTTTTACTCTGTACATTTAGACCTTTATCTCATAATTATCATGGGGTTCACTGTTCCTTTAAATGCTAAAAATAAATATGTTCCTGCAGAATCTGCTTTTTCTGTTGCCCTCTTCCCCAGCAGAAGGTTAGGTTTTTAGTCATGGCTGCATATGTATAAATTATGTACATTCTAAGAAAAAAAACAATTGTACTTGCAGTTTCTAATGTTTTCTAATTTTATTCAAACATTTCTAATTTTAAAATAAAACATTAAACAAAAAAAACCCCAACCTGCTCTGTTTTCTTAGAGATGCTATATTTTTTTAGCTTCTTGGCTATGCATTTAATCCTTGAAATACATTAAAGGGACATTGTAGGAAAATGAAACCTAAAATGTTTCTTTCATGATTCAGATCAGGCATACAATTAATTAGAAACTTTAAAATTTACTTCTATTATTTAATTTTCTTCCTTCTCTTGTTATCCTTTGCGGAAAGGTTTATCTAGGAAAGCTCAGGAGCAGCAAAGTACCTAGGTTCTAGCTTCTGATTGGTGGCTGGCTGCATATATATACGAATTGTAATTGGCTCACCCATGTGTTCAGTTAGAAACCAGTAGTGCATTGCTGCTCCTTCAACAAATGATACAAAGAGAATCAAGGAGATTAAATAAAAAAAGTTAACTGGAAAGTAGTTTTAAATTGTATGTTCTACCTAAATCATGAAAGAAAAATGTAGGGTTCCAGGTCCCTTTAAGAAGTACAAAGGCAGTTGCTTTGTAAGAAGGATAAAAACTGGAATGTGTTACTTAAAGGGATAAGGAAGTCAAAATTAAACTTGAATGTTTCAGATAGAGCATGCAATTTTAAGACACTTATAAATTCACTTCTATTTTCAAATGCACTTTGTTTCCTTAGTATCCCTTGTTGAAAACGAATACACTCATATCCTACACTAGTGGGAGCTAGTTGCTGACTGCACACATTTGTCCCTTGTGATTGGCTAATTAGAAGTGTTCAGCTAGCTGCCATTAGTGCAATGCTATTTCTTAAACAAAGGATAACAATATAATGAAGCAAATTTGATAATAGAAGTTTTTTTTCTTTCGTGTTTCAGATAAAAAAAAATATTGAGCAACTTTACATTTTACTTCTGTTACCTATTTTTCTTTTAGTATCCTTTGAAAAGCATACCTAGGTAGGCTAAGGAGCAGCAATGCACTACTAGGAGCATCTGGTGATTGGTGGCTGCACATTTATGCCTCTTGTCATTGGCTTATTTAATGTGTTCAAATTTGCACCCAGTAGTGCATTGCTGCATATCCTTCAACAAAGGATACCAAGAGAATGAAGCAAATTTAATGATGGCAGTAAATTGGACCTGCAACCTGCCAATATAATTTAAAATTTAAGCTGCCTCTGTCGGGTTCATATATGTTTTTTCTCGGGTGTATCATAGCCAGTGCCTTACCAGCCTCTGACCTCACCGCACGTCACTGGGGTGAGTGATAATAGGGGTAAAAATGGAGAGCATACTGTCATACTAGTAAGAGGTGATTTTTGCAAAGCAGGCATATGATAGTAATAAGCTTCTTCAGGAAATAGGTAATTAAGTACCACATAATGTATAATTACTGAGATTGTTACTGTCAACCGACACCTCTCTTTTCTAATTGATGTAGTCCAAGCACACAATACAGGAATGACTGTGACAGCGTGACAGTGTATTGGGGATCCGCCACATTTCGGACGAGTTCAGTCTGCTGCAATAGCTGGATATTAGGGAATCCAAGTCGGTATATGTCCCATGTTGTCTTCCGAATCTTCCAGTGTTTCGCCAGGAGCCTCTTTGCTCTCCCCAATCTGCTAGGGTCAGGACACTGCCGTTCTGCACTGACAATATGACTTTGCCATTTACCAGGTGCCTGGCTGCACCGTCCTGGGTTTCGGCGAAAGGAGGTTCAGGTCAAGGTCCGATCCGCTGTGCTGTGGCGTCAGAGCGCGTCATGGCACAGTTACTGCCCTGTTCCCATATAAGCAAGCTAAGGCCTAGATTTGGAGTTTGGCGGTAGATGGGCTGTTAACGCTACGCAGGCTTTTTTCTGGCCGCACCATAAAATTAACTCTGGTATCGAGAGTCCAAAAAAATGCTGCGTTAGGCTCCAAAAAAGGAGCGTAGAGCATTTTTACCGCAAATGCAACTCTCGATACCAAAGTTGCTTACGGACGCGGCCAGCCTCAAAAACGTGCTCGTGCACGATTCTCCCATAGGAAACAATGGGGCTGTTTGAGCTGAAAAAAAACCTAACACCTGCAAAAAAGCAGCGTTCAGCTCCTAACGCAGCCCCATTGTTTCCTATGGGGAAACACTTCCTACGTCTGCACCTAACACTCTAACATGTACCCCGAGTCTAAACACCCCTACCCTTACACTTATTAACCCCTAATCTGCCGTCCCCGCTATCGCTGACCCCTGCATTATATTATTAACCCCTAATCTTCCGCTCCGTAAACCGCCGCAACTTACATTATCCCTATGTACCCCTAATCTGCTGCCCCTAACACCGCTGACCCCTATATTATATTTATTAACCCCTAACCTGCCCCCCACAACGTCGCCGCAAGCTACTTACAATAATTAACCCCTAATCTGCCGACCGCAAAGCGCCGCCACCTACGTTATCCTTATGTACCCCTAATCTGCTGCCCCTAACACCGCCAACCCCTATATTATATTTATTAACCCCTAATCTGCCCCCTCAACGTCGCCGACACCTGCCTACACTTATTAACCCCTAATCTGCCGAGCGGACCTGAGCGCTACTATAATAAAGTTATTAACCCCTAATCCGCCTCACTAACCCTATCATAAATAGTATTAACCCCTAATCTGCCCTCTCTAACATCGCCGACACCTAACTTCAATTATTAACCCCTAATCTGACGACCGGAGCTCATCGCTACTATAATAAATGGATTAACCCCTAAAGCTAAGTCTAACCCTAACACTAACACCCCCCTAACTTAAATATAATTTACATCTAACGAAATAAATTAACTCTTATTAAATAAATTATTCCTATTTAAATCTAAATACTTACCTGTAAAATAAACCCTAATATAGCTACAATATAAATTATAATTATTTTATAGCTATTTTAGGATTTATATTTATTTTACAGGCAACTTTGTAATTATTTTAACCAGGTACAATAGCTATTAAATAGTTAAGAACTATTTAATAGTTACCTAGTTAAAATAATAACAAAATTACCTGTAAAATAAGTCCTAACCTAAGTTATAATTAAACCTAACACTACCCTATCAATAAATTAATTAAATAAAATACCTACAATTACCTACAATAAAACCTAACACTACACTATCAATAAATAAATTAAATACAATTTCTACAAATAACTACAATTACATAAACTAACTAAAGTACAAAAAATAAAAAAGAACTAAGTTACAAAAAATAAAAAAATATTTACAAACATAAGAAAAATATTACAACAATTTTAAACTAATTACACCTACTCTAAGCCCCCTAATAAAATAACAAAGACCCCCAAAATAAAAAAATGCCCTACCCTATTCTAAATTAATAAATTTAAAAGCTCTTTTACCTTACCAGCCCTGAACAGGGCCCTTTGCGGGGCATGCCCCAAGAAAATCAGCTCTTTTGCCTGTAAAAAAAAACATACAATACCCCCCCCAACATTACAACCCAAACCCCCCTTAAATAAACCTAACACTAAGCCCAGTTTCGATCAGCCAATAGAATGCGAGCTCTATCTGATTGGCTGATTGGATCAGCCAATCGGATTGAACTTGATTCTGATTGGCTGATTCCATCAGCCAATCAGAATATTCCTACCTTAATTCCGATTGGCTGATAGAATCCTATCAGCCAATCGGAATTCGAGGGACGCCATCTTGGATGACGTCCCTTAAAGGAACCGTCATTCGTCGGGAGACGCCGGAAGAAGAGGATGGATCCGCGTCGGCTGCTTCAACATGGACCCGCTCCGCACCGGATGGAAGAAGATCGAAGATGCCGCTTGGATGAAGATGTTTGCCGGTCCGGATGTCCTCTTCTTGCCGGATAGGAGGAAGACTTTGGAGCCTCTTCTGGACCTCTTCAGCACCGGATGCCAGGACAGATCGGTGATACCTGTTGAGGTGAAGACAAGGTAGGAAGATCTTCAGGGGCTTAGTGTTGGGTTTATTTAAGGGGGGTTTGGGTTAGATTAGGGGTATGTGGGTGGTGGGTTGTAATGTTGGGGGGGGGTATTGTATGTTTTTTTTTACAGGCAAAAGAGCTGATTTTCTTGGGCCATACCCCGCAAAGGGCCCTGTTCAGGGCTGGTAAGGTAAAAGAGCTTTTAAATTTATTAATTTAGAATAGGGTAGGGCATTTTTTTATTTTGGGGGTCTTTGTTATTTTATTAGGGGGCTTAGAGTAGGTGTAATTAGTTTAAAATTGTTGTAATATTTTTCTTATGTTTGTAAATATTTTTTTATTTTTTGTAACTTAGTTCTTTTTTATTTTTTGTACTTTAGTTAGTTTATGTAATTGTAGTTATTTGTAGAAATTGTATTTAATTTATTTATTGATAGTGTAGTGTTAGGTTTTATTGTAGGTAATTGTAGGTATTTTATTTAATTAATTTATTGATAGGGTAGTGTTAGGTTTAATTATAACTTAGGTTAGGACTTATTTTACAGGTAATTTTGTTATTATTTTAACTAGGTAACTATTAAATAGTTCTTAACTATTTAATAGCTATTGTACCTGGTTAAAATAATTACAAAGTTGCCTGTAAAATAAATATTAATCCTAAAATAGCTATAATATAATTATAATTTATATTGTAGCTATATTAGGGTTTATTTTACAGGTAAGTATTTAGATTTAAATAGGAATAATTTATTTAATAAGAGTTAATTTATTTCGTTAGATGTAAATTATATTTAAGTTAGGGGGGTGTTAGTGTTAGGGTTAGACTTAGCTTTAGGGGTTAATCCATTTATTATAGTAGCGATGAGCTCCGGTCGTCAGATTAGGGGTTAATAATTGAAGTTAGGTGTCGGCGATGTTAGGGAGGGCAGATTAGGGGTTAATACTATTTATGATAGGGTTAGTGAGGCGGATTAGGGGTTAATAACTTTATTATAGTAGCGCTCAGGTCCGCTCGGCAGATTAGGGGTTAATAAGTGTAGGCAGGTGTCGGCGACGTTGAGGGGGGCAGATTAGGGGTTAATAAATATAATATAGGGGTCAGCGGTGTTAGGGGCTGCAGATTAGGGGTACATAAGGATAACGTAGGTGGCGGCGCTTTGCGGTCGGCAGATTAGGGGTTAATTATTGTAAGTAGCTTGCGGCGACGTTGTGGGGGGCAGGTTAGGGGTTAATAAATATAATACAGGGGTCGGCGGGGTTAGGGGCAGCAGATTAGGGGTACATAAGTATTATTTATTATTATAAAAATTAATCGAGTTGCGGCGATGTGGGGGGACCTCAGTTTAGGGGTGCATAGGTAGTTTATGGGTGTTAGTGTACTTTAGAGTACAGTAGTTAAGAGCTTTATGAACCGGCGTTAGCCCAGAAAGCTCTTAACTCCTGCTTTTTTCCTGCGGCTGGAGTTTTGTCGTTAGAGCTCTAACGCTCACTTCAGAAACGACTCTAAATACCGGCGTTAGGAAGATCCCATTGAAAAGATAGGATACGCAATTGACGTAAGGGGATCTGCGGTATGGAAAAGTCGCGGCTGAAAAGTGAGCGTTAGACCCTATTTTGAGTGACTCCAAATACCGGCGGTAGCCTAAAACCAGCGTTAGGAGCCTCTAACGCTGGTTTTCACGGCTAACGCCGAACTCTAAATCTAGGCCTAAATTTCTGCGTTGATGCTGTCTCTCCCGTCTGCAGTAAACAGCTCTGAGTGTGTCCTGCTGTAAGTTCATTGACACATTCTACAGGTTGAGGTTTCATCTGCTGCACTATGAGATTCCCACAGTCTTCCATCTTAAGTGTATCATCGCCATGCTCCTCATGTTGGGCTCTAGCTACATGGATAAGATCGACAAACCTATTATGCATCTTTTGGATTGGATCGTATAGCGATGGTCCTCCTCCATGTTTAAAGCAATGAAGTAGCTATGTTAATAATGCAGTATTGAAAACTGCTTCTTAAACCCGGAATCCAGGTGGGAAGGGGTAAAGTACGGCAGTCTTAGCCCGTCGAATAAGTAAGTCTCCTAGAATAAGGAATCCATTACGTGAAATGGCGATCCTTACCACATGGCATTGTCAAAGAGCATAGGCTGGTAGCATGTTCACTGACAGTCTCTCTGTCTTCTATATGAGCTTTAAAGATTCTTGAGTTCTTGGGTTTTTCAATTGAGTTTTATAGCATTTTTTAGAGAATTAACCCTTGATATAAGGCTTAAAAGCCAGGAGAACACGTCCGGCTGCTTCTGCAGTTGTCTCCGCCCCCTAGAGCATACAATTTTAAATGCCTTTTCAATTTACATCTTTGATCAAATTTCCTTAATTTTGTTGGTATCCTTTGTTGAAGAAAGCAGAAGCACACTACTGGGAGCTAGCTAAGTACGTAAGGCATGCCAGTGACAAGAGGCATATTTGTGCAGCCACTAATCAGCAGCTAGCTGCTGAGCCTTCATAGGTATGCTTTTCAACAAAGGATACCAACAAGATTTTTTATGCTCTGAATCATAAAAGAAAAAAAAAAAAGTGTTTTTAAGACTTTATTATTTGCCAGTGCAGCTCTTGACAGTGAAGTCATAATTAGACATTCCTTATTTAGATAGAGAATACAATTTTAAACATCTTTCCAATTTACTTCTATTATTTAATTTGCTCCCTTCTCTTGTTATCCCTTGCTGAAATGTTTAGCTAGGTAAGCTCAGGAGCAGCAAAGAACCTAGGTTCTGGCTGCTGATTGGTGGCTGTATATATATATATATATATACCTATTGCCATTGGCTCATTCATGTGTTCAGTTAGAAACCAGTAGTGCATTGCTGCTCCTTCAACAAATGATACCAAGATAATGAAGCATGAAGAATGAAGTATGATAATAGAAGTAAACTGAAATGTTGTTCAAAATTGTTCTACCTAAATCATGAAAGAAAAATTTGTGGTTTCATGTCCCTTTAAACAACTCTGGCATGTGTTAAAATTGTGCTTATCCTAAACTCTCTAGAGAGGCTAAAAAGCCACTGACAATGCTGCAAATAAAAATCTTTAGTTTATGCAATTTGCAGCATTTTGAAAACCTAGGTTACAAATTTTGCTTTCTGCATCTCCAGGCCAGGAATGTTGAGCAAAGCAAAATGTTGACACAAAAGCAAGAGTGTATAATGTTACTGATATATACTAAACTATAATCAGTTTATCTCTGTTTATGGCTAGTTAGGGATAGATATATATATGAACTTCTGTACTGATCAAATAATCACTGGCTACCATGTTGCAACATCACATTTTTCTTCCGCAGGATACATTCCAGCCTCTTTGGTAGCAGTTGATAAAAATTGAACAAAATTTAATATGGAAACACACTGCATGTTAAAGTAAAGGTAAACTTTGATGAATGAAAGCCCGTTTTTTTAAAAATACTATTAAAAACAGGGGCACTTTCATTCATCAAAGTTTACAAAGCAGCCGTTTTGATTAAAAATGTACCTTTGTTCTTTTCACAGACAGAGCAGCTTCCCCCCTCCTGGAAATCCTCTCTTCACATGTCAGCATGTGACTCCGGCTTCCTCCAATCACGGCTTTCCCCCCAGGGTGGTTATTGCCTGAGGCCATGCTGTGATTGGAGGAAGCCGGATTAGTCATTGCTGACGTGTGAAGAGAGGATTTCCAGGAGGGGGAAGCTGCTCTGGCTGTGAAAAAAACAAAGGTAAGTTTTTAATCAGAACGGCTGATTTGTAAACTTTGATGAATTAAAGTGCCCCTGTTTTTAATAGTATTTCTCTTGTTAAGTGTATCCAGTCCACGGATCATCCATTACTTATGGAATATATTCTCCTTCCCAACAGGAAGCTGCAAGAGTCCACCCACAGCAAAGCTGCTATATAGCTCCTCCCCTAACTGCCATATTCAGTCATTCTCTTGCAAGCCTCAACATAGATAGGAGGTTGTGAGAGTCTGTGGTGCTTTCTACTTAGTTTATTCTTCAATCAAAAGTTTGTTATTTTTAAATGGCACCGGAGTGTGCTGTTTATCTCAGGCAGTATTTGGAAGAAGAATCTGCCTGCGTTTTTCTATGATCTTAGCAGACGTAACTAAGATCCATTTGCTGTTCTCACACATTCTGAGGAGTGAGGTACTTCAGAGGGGGAATGGCGTGCAGGTTTTCCTGCAGATAAGGTATGTGCAGTAAAATATTTTTCTAGGAATGGAATTGACTAAGAAAATACTGCTGATACCGAAGTAATGTAAGTAAAGCCTTAAATGCAGCGATAGCGACTGGTATCAGGCTTATTAATAGAGATACATACTCTTGTAAAAATGTGTTTTAAAACGTTTGCTGGCATGTTTAATCGTTTTTTAACATATGTTTGGTGATAAAACTTATTGGGGCCTAAGTTTTTTCCACATGGCTGGCTTAAATTTTGCATAGAAACATTTAACTGAAGCTTCCCACTGTTGGCTGTGGCAGTTTGTTGTGTCTGTTTTAAAAAACGTCTATGTCATTTTTTTTTTATCTGTTTTTTGCACTAAGGGGTTAATCATCCATTTGCAAGTGGGTGCAATGCTCTGTTACCTTATTACATGTACTGTAAAAATTTCGTTTGTTTTACTGCCTTTTTTTCACTGTTTTTCAAATTTTGACAAAATTTGTTTCTCTTAAAGGCACAGTAATGTTTTATATATATTTGCTTGTTAACTTGATTTAAAGTGTTTTCCAAGCTTACTAGTCTCATTATTAGTCTGTTCTAACATGTCTGACATAGAGGAAGCTCTGTGTTCATTATGTTTTAAAGCCATGGTGGAACCCCATCTTAGAATGTGTACCAGATGTACTGATTTCATGTTAAACAATAAAGATAATTTTTTGTCTTTAAAAACATTATCACCAGAGGATTCTGTCGTGGGGGTAGTTATGCCGACTAACTCTCCCCACGTGCCAGACCTTTTGACTCCCGCTTTAGGGACTCACGCTCAAATGGCGCCAAGTACATCAAGGGCACCCATAGCGTTTCTTTTACCAGGGGATTCTGTCGAGGGGAAAGTTATGCCGACTAACTCTCCCCACGTGTCAGACCCTTCGACTCCCGCTTCAGGGACTCACGCTCAAATGGCGCCAAGTACATCAAGGGCGCCCATAGCGTTTATTTTACAAGACATGGCAAAGGTGGTGAATAATATTCTGGCAGCAGTATTAGTCAGACTACCTGAAATTAAAGGAAAGCAGTTAGCTCTGGGGGTAGATACAGAGCATACAGACGCTTTAAGAATCATGTATGATACTACCTCACAATATGCTTAGTCTGTGGGTGATTTTTTTTTGACTCAGGGAAGATGATTTAACCTGATTCTGATATTTCTACATTTAAAATTTATGCTTGAGAACCTCCACTTGTTGCTCAGGGAGGCTTTGGCTGCTCTGAATGAATGTGTACAATCGCAGGGCCAGAGAAATTGTGTAGACTGGATAAATAATATGCAGTGCCGGTGTGTACTGATGTTTTTCCAATACCTAAAGAGGTTTACTAAAAATTTTTTAATAAGGAATGGGATAGACCAGGTGTGCCGTTCTCTTCCCCTCCTATTTTTTAGAAGAATGTTTTCTAATAGTTACCACCACACGGGACTTCTGGCAGACAGTTCCTAAGGTGGAGAGAAGAGTTTCTACTCTAGCTAAGCGTACCACTACCTCTGACGAGGACAGTTGTGCTTTTTAGATCCAATGGATAAAAAATGTTTATTCAACAGGGTTTTATCCTGCAGCCCCTTGCATACATTGCTTCTGTCACTGCTGCTGCGGCGTTCTGGGTTGAGTCTCTTGATGAGGCTTTACAGTTAAGCGACTCCATTGGATGAATATATTTGACAAGCTTATGCTAGCCAATTCCTTTGTTTTCTGATGCCTTGTTCATTTGACTAGACTAACGGCTAAGAATTCTGTTTTTTACTATTCTGGCGCGCAGAGCGCTATGGCTTATATCATGGTCAGCTGTTGTGACTTTAATAAATAAGCTACTTAACTTCCCTTCAAGGGGCAGACCCTATTCGGGCCTGGTTTGAAGGAGATTATTGCTTATATCACTGGAGGAAAAGGTCATGCCCTTCCTCAGGATAGGTCTAAATCAAGGGCAAAAAAAAAAAAAAAAAAGTCTAATTTTCGTACCTTTTAAAAACTTCAGGGCAGGTGTGGCATCCTCTTCCTCTAAGGCAAAACAAGAGGGAATTTTTGCTCAGTCCAAGGCGGTCTGGAGACAATCGGACCTGGAACAAAGATAAGCAGGCCAAGGAGCCTGCTGCTGCCTCTAAGGCAGCATGAAGGAACGGACCCCTATCCGGTAACGGATCCTATAGGGGGCAGACTTTTATTCTTTGCCCAGGCGTGGGCAAGAGATGCCCAGGATCCCTAGGCATTGGAATTTATATCCCAGAGATATCTTCTGGATTTCAAAGATTCCCCCCCAAAAAAAGGGGAGATTTCGCCTTTCACAATTATCTGCAAACCAGATAAAGAAGGAGGCATTCTTACATTGTGTACGAGATCCATCCAGTTCCAAGAGAGGAACAGGGACAGAGTTTTTACTCAAATCTGTTTGTGGTTCCCAAGGAGAGGTAACCTTCAGACCTATTTTGGATCTAAAGATCTTAAACAAATTCCTCAGAATTCCGTCATTTAAGATGGAAACTATTCGTACCATCTTAACTATGATCCAGGAGAGTCAATAGAGGACTACAATGGATTTGAAGGATGCTTATCCTCACATTGTGATGCATAAAGATCACCATCGTTTTTCAGGTTTGCCTTTCTAGACAGGCATTACCAGTTTGTAGCTCTTTCCTTTGGGATATCTACAGCCCCAAGAATCTTTATGGAGGTTCTGGGGTCGCTTTGGCGGTCCTTAGACCGCGGGGCATAGAAGTGGCCCCTTATTTAGACGACATCCTGATACAGACGTCAAACATCCAAATTGCCCAGTCTCATACGGACGTAGTACTGGCATTTCTGAGATCACATGGGTGGAAAGTGAACAAGGAAAGAGTTCTCTATCCCCAATCTCAAGGGTTTCCCTCCTAGGGACTCTGATAGATTCTGTAGAAATGAAAATTTACCTGACGGAGTCCAGGTTGTCAAAGTTTCTAAATTTCTGCCGTGTTTTTTCATCCCATCCGCGCCCTTCGGTGGCTCAGTACATGAATGAAATCGGCTTAATGGTAGCGGCAAGGGACATAGTACCGTTTGCACGTCTACATTTCTGACCGCTGCAACTATGCATGCTCAGTCAGAGGAACGGGGATTACACAGATTTGTCCCCCTGTTAAACCTGGACCAAGAGACCAGAGATTCTCTTCTCTGGTGACTATGTCGGGTCCATCTGTCCAAGGGTATGACCTTCCGCAGGTCAGATGGGACAATTGTTACAATAGATGCCAGCCTTTTAGGTTGGGATGCAGTCTGGAACTCCCTGAAGGCTCAGGGATAGTGGACTTAGGAGGAGACCCTCCTTCTAATAAATATTCTGGAACTGGGAGTGATATTCCATGCTCTTCAGACTTGGCCTCAGTTAGCAACTCTGAGGTACATCATACTCAGTCGGACAATATACACGACTGTGGCTTACATCAGCCATCAAGGGGGAACAGAAGTTCCCTAGCGATGTTAGAAGTCTTACAATATTTCACTGGACAGAGACTCACTCTTGTCTATCAGCTATCCATATCCCAGGTGTTGAGAACTGGGAGGTGGATTTTCTAAGTCGTCAGACTTTTCTTCCGGGGGAGTGGGATTTCCTCCGGAGGTCAAGACCAAGCAGGAGAGGGCTTTGGTGTTTTTGACAGCGCCTGCGTAGCCACGCAGGACCTGGTATGCAGATCTGGTGGACATGTCATCCTTTCCATCACGGTTTCTGCTTCTGAGACAGGTCCCTCTACCTCAGGGTCCTTTCAACCATCTAAATAGAATCAATCTGAGATGGACTGCCTGGAGACTGAACGCTTGATGTTATCAAAGCATGGCTTCTCCGAGTCAGTCATTGATACCTTAATACAGACATGAAAGCCTGTCTCTAGGAAAATTGAACATAGATATGGTGTAAATATCTGATTGTTATGAATCCAAGGGTTACTCATGGAGTAAAGTCTGGATTCCCAGGATATTATCTTTTCTCCAAGATGTTTTTGAGAAAAGGGTTGTCAGCTAATTCCTTAAAAGGGGACAGATTTTTACTCTGTCTATTTTTTTGCACAAGCGTCTGGCAGGTATTCTAGACGTTCAGGCATTTGGTCAGGCTTTGGTTAGATCCAAGCCTGTGTTTAAAACTGTTGCTCCGCCATGGAGCTTAAACCTGATTCTTAAGGTTCTTCAAGAAGTTCCGTTTGAACCTTTTTTGTTCCATAGATATCAATCTTTATCTTGGAAAGTTCCTTTTGGGTAGCTAATTCCTCGACTCGTAGAGTCTCCAAGTTATCTGTGTTACAATGTGATTCTCCTTATCTGGTCCTTCGTACGGATAAGGTAGTCCTGCGTACCAACCTGGGTTTTTTCCTAAGGTGGTATCTAACAAGTACATCACTCAAGAGATAGTTGTTCCATGCTTGTATCCTAATCCTTCCTCAAAGAAGGAACGTCTATTACACAATATTGGACGGGGTTTGTGCTTTAAAGTTTTACTTACAAGCTACTACAGTTTTCATCAAACGTTCACCTTGTTTGTTGTCTATTCTGGACAGAGGAGAGGTCAAAAGACTTCAGCAGCCTCTCTGTCTTTTTGGTTAAAAAGCATAATTCATTTAGCTTATGAGACTGCTGGACAGCAGCCTCCTGAAGGGATTACAGCTCATTCTACTAGAGCTGTGGTTTTCACTTGGGCCTTTTTTAAATGTGGCTTCTGTTGAACAGATTTACAAGACAGAGTCTTGGTCTGCGCTTCATACTTTTCAAATTTAACAAATTTGATACCTTGCTTCTTCGGAGGCTATTTTTGGGAGAAAGGGTTTTTTACAGGCAGTGGTAACTTCCGTTTAAGTACCTGCCTTGTCCCTCCCATCATCCGTGTACTTTAGCTTTGGTATTGGTATTCCATAAGTAATGGATGATCCGTGGGCTGGATACACTTAACAAGAGAAAACATAATTTATGCTTACCTGATAAATTTATTTCTCTTGTAGTGTATCCAGTCCACGGCCCGCCCTGTCACTTTAAGGCAGGTAATTTTTTCATTTGAACTACAGTCACCACTGCACCCTATGGTTTTTCCTTTCTCTGCATGTTTTCGGTCGAATGACTGAATATGGCAGTTAGGGGAGGAGCTATATAGCAGCTTTGCTGTCGGTGGACTCTTGCAGCTTCCTGTTGGGAAGGAGAATATATTCCATAAGTAATGGATGATCCGTGGACTGGATACACTACAAGAGAAATAAATTTATCAGGTAAGCATAAATTATGTTTTTTAAAAAATGGACTTTCATTCATCAAAGATTACCTTCACTTTAAGGCATCAATTTTGTTTACATTTTCTATGTTGTCTACAATACAAAATAGTCCCCTAAGCTAATTTATCCAGAGGAAACAAAAATAATTGTACTGAAGTTTTAAGGTACTCAAAGCAAAGATTAGACATTACGTGTATTTTTTACAATTATTATATGCAATTTAATTTCTATCAAGTACTTTAGTTTCTATAAAGTAATGGGCGCTGCCAAATTTGAAACAGTTTTCTATTTCTCTCTGATTGTGCAAACAAGGCTATGTGGAAACCTTTTCTCTTGTAAGGTGTATCCAGTCCACAGATCATCCATTACTTGTGGGATATTCTCCTTCCCAACAGGAAGCTGCAAGAGGATCACCCACAGCAGAGCTGTCTATATAGCTCCTCCCCTAACTGCCACTACCAGTCATTCTCTTGCAGCTCTCGACACAATAGGAAGTAGCTAGAGAGATGTGGTGAATTTATGTAGTTTATCTTCAATCAAAAGTTTATTATTTTCAAATGGTACCGGAGTTGTACTGTTTTAGCCTCAGGCAGAAAGTTGAAGAAGAGTCTGCCTGTGGTTTTTGATGATCTTAGCAGGTTGTAACTAAGATCTATTGCTGTTCTCACACATAACTGAAGAGATGAGGTAACTTTAGCTGGGGGAATGGCGTGCAGGGTCTCCTGCTATGAGGTATGTGCAATTTAAATTTTTCTAGAGAAATGAATATGCTAGAAAATGCTGTTAATACCGGATTTATTTAAGGTAAGCCTGATTACAGTGATTTAATAACGACTAGTATCATGCTTGCTGTAAAAGGTAATATTCATATTACTTTCTCACATTACTGAAAATAAGATAACGTTTGCTGGAAGTGTTTAAACGTTTTTTTTCCTACATATTGGTGATAAAACTTTATTGGGGCCCAGTTTTTTCCACATGGCTGGCTAGATTTTGCCTAGGGATAGTTTTTTATGGCCCTCTCACTGTGAGTACAGGTTGGGAGGGGCCTAATTTCAGGCCTAAATCGTGCAGTAGTTTTTGCAGCTTGAGACTTCCAGCTTCCCTGAAGGAGTCCCCTGAACACTTAGGGCCTCTACAAAGGGTTTTTTGTCCCTTCAAAAGTAATTGTATGTGCAGGTAGGGCCACACCAGTTTGTTGTGACTGTTAAAAAACGTTTATATGTTTTTTTTTATCCGGTTTTGAAACTAAGGGGTTCATCATCCATTTGCAAGTGGGTGCAATGCTCTGTTAGTCTATTATACACACTGTAAACATTTCGTAAGATTTACTGCTTTTTATCACTGTTTTTCAATTTCTGACAAAATTTGTTTCTCTTAAAGGCACAGTACCGTTTTTATTTTTTTGCTTGTTTACATTTATCAAAGTGTTTTCCAAGCTTGCTGGTCTCATTGCTAGTCTGTTTAAACATGTCTGACATAGAGGAAACTCATTGTTCATTATGTTTAGAAGCCATTGTGGAACCCCCTCTTAGAATGTGTACCAAATGTACTGATTTTACTTTAAGTTATAAAGATCATATTCTGTCTTTAAAAGATTTGTCACCAGAGGAAATTGAGAAGGGGGAAGTTATGCCGACTAACTTGCCCCACGTGTCAGAACCTTTGACTCCCGCTCAAGGGACTCCCGCTCAAGTGGCGCCAAGTACATTTAGCGCGCCCATGGCGTTAACTTTACAAGACATGGCGGCAGTTATGGATCATACCCTTACAGCGGTATTGTCCAAACTACCAGGGTTACAAGGAAAGCGAGACAGCTCTGGGACTAGAAAAAATACAGAGCTCTCTGACGCTGTAGTAGCTATGTCTGATATCCCCTCACAATATGCAGAAGCTGAGGCAGGAGAGCTTCTTTCTGTGGGTGATTTTTCTGACTCAGGGAAGATGCTTCAACCTGATTCTGATATGTCTACATTTAAATTTAAGCTTTAACACCTCCGCGTGTTGTTCAGGGAGGTTTTAGCTACTCTGAATGACTGTGACACCATTATAGTGCCAGAGAAATTGTGTAGATTGGATAAATACTATGCAGTGCCTGTTTACACTGATGTTTTTCCAATACCTAAAAGGTTTTCAGAAATTATTTCTAAGGAATGGGATAGACCAGGTGTACCATTCTCTCCCCCTCCTATTTTTAAGAAAATGTTTCCAATAGATGCCACTACACGGGACTTATGGCAAACGGTCCCTAAGCTCGAAGAATTTCGGAGTTATCTGCTTTACAATGTGATTCCCCTTATCTAATTTTTCATGCAGATAAGGTAGTGTTACGTACCAAACCTGGTTTTTTACCTAAGGTGGTATCTAATAAAAATATCAATCAGGAGATTGTTGTACCGTCACTGTGTCCTAATCCTTCTTCAAAGAAGGATCGTCTTTTACACAATCTTGACGTGGTTCGTGCTTTAAAGTTTTATTTACAAGCTACTAAAGATTTTCGTCAAACATCTGCATTTTTTGTTGTCTACTCTGGACAGAGGAGAGGCCAAAAGGCTTCGGCAACCTCTCTTTCTTTTGGCTAAGGAGTATAATACGCTTAGCTTATGAGACTGCTGGCCAGCAGCCTCCTGAAAGGATTACAGCTCATTCTACTAGAGCGGTAGCTTCCACATGGGTTTTTAAAATTTGATACTTTTGCTTCTTCGGAGGCTATTTTTGGGAGAAAGGTCTGGCAGGCAGTGGTGCCTTCCGTTTAAGCTCCTGCCTTGTCCCTCCCTTCATCCGTGTCCTATAGCTTTGGTATTGGTATCCCACAAGTAATGGATGATCCGTGGACTGGAAACACCTTACAAGAGAAAATATAGTTTATGCTTACCTGATAAATTTATTTCTCTTGTGGTGTATCCAGTCCACGGCCCGCCCTGTCATTTTAAGGCAGGTGTTTTTTATTTTTAAACTACAGTCACCACTGCACCCTATAGTTTCTCCTTTCTCTTGCTTGTCTTCGGTCGAATGACTGGTATTGACAGTTAGGGGAGGAGCTATATAGACAGCTCTACTGTGGGTGATCCTCTTGCAGCTTCCTTTTGGGAAGGAGAATATCCCACAAGTAATGGATGATCCGTGGACTGGATACACCACAAGAGAAATAAATTTATCAGGTAAGCATAAATTATGTTTTTATAGAATCTTCTGTTCACACAGACTTACAGCACAGTTTCTTTTATTGCCTGTTTCAAATCTGTCAATTAATTTCTTCTGCAGGAAAGATGAATAAGGGGAAACTTAAGTTAAAACATGGTGGTGCCCATAACTTTATAGAAACTCATATACTCATTATACTTTTGTGATTCACATAGAGCATGCAATGTTAAATAATTTTCTAGTTTACTTCCATTATAAATGTGCTTTGTTCTTTTGGTCTACTTTGTTGAAGAGTAAGTCTAGGTAGGCTGATAGGAGCTCAGGAGCCTGCATGTGTCTTAGTAGTCTATAAGCCCAATGATCAAAAGTGTGCATGCAAAAATGTGAAATGTTTATCCTTGCAGGGACCGCCTTTGTGCAATTATCAAAGAAAATGGTCTGTCCCCACAAGTGGTGAGCTGTGTCCTATAGAAATAACAAGAGGTCTCTGCTTTGTAAAAGATTGCAATGGAGGGCTAAGGACACAGGAAAAAAACAGTGTATGCTTCAACTTTAATATTACGCCTAATACAAACAAATTATATTCTTTTCAGTGCACTGTACCTTAAATTATGCTTTGAATTTTGTAATTATAAATGTGTTCCCAATGATTCATTTTGCCTGCTGGAAGGTATTAAATTGTTTAAATATAGCTCCTTTATACTTATTTCAGCATTTGAAATAGCTGAATTAGCCTGTGGTTTCCCAGCCTATACTGAAGGTTAGGCTATTGACAAGCTGTGTAAACACAGCCAGCAGAATAAACTCACAGTGGGGTATAGGAGAGTTAAAGGGACATTATACACTTATTTTTTTTTTGCATAAATGTTTTGTAGATTATCTATTTATATAGCCCATAACGTTTTTTTTATTTTTTAAATGTATAGTTTTGCTTATTTTTAAATAACATTGCTCTGATTTTCAGACTCCTAACCAAGCCCCAAAGTAGTTTTAGGAGAATACCGTCAGATACCTACTCCAGCTTGCTCCTGTTTGTGTAAAGGGTCTTTTCATATGCAAAAGAAGGGGGGAGTGTCTTATTTCCCACTTGCAGTGGGATTTCCAGCTACCTTTTCAACAGAGCTAAACTGAGAGCTTCTAAGTAAGTTTTTAAACATTTTTATACTGGATTTTTATATATGTATACTGTCCCTTTAAGCAATAAAATGTTAATTTTCCATTGTTCTGTCTAAGGGCCTGTTATTCAAAACCTTTGAGATTTTTTTTGACCTTGTATCGTAATGTAGGAGTATCTGTTTCACACAAAGAAAACTACATAGCAACATAAACATGTCTCAAGTTAGAATTTGTGTTTCTAATTTTTTTTTTTGAAGGGACAGTCAACACCAAAATTGTTGTTGTTTAAAAAGATAGATAACGCCTTTACTACCCATTCCCCAGCTTTATACAACCAACATTCTCTTATTGCATGCTTTCTTATTAGCTTTTCACAACAGTGGAGTCGTAGTTCATGTAAGCCATATAGATAACATTGTGCTCATGCCCGTGACTTGTGGCAGACACTGCACTAATTGGATAAAATGCAAGTCAATATATAATATATAAAAAGTCATGTGATCAGGGGGCTGTCAGAAAAGGCTTAGATACAAGGTAATCACAGAGGTAAAAAGTATATTAATATAACAATGTTGGCTGTGCAAAAATGGGGAATGGGTAATAAAGGGACTGTCCCTTTAAGTGCATTGCGGTACCGATGAGACTTCTTAGAATATCTCACTTGAGCAGCAAGGTTTTGAATATCAGGCCCTTAGTGCCACGAGGTGCCGAGATATTCAAAACTGACCAGTCACAATGTCGAGAAAACCGGCAAAATATTCCAAAGGGCCAACAGTACTGTTTAAAGGCAGCATCGACAAGAGGCGTCTTACCATGCATGATGATGTCAGTGGGTGGCGATGCTGCTCCAATTCTGGCGATATATTCAAAGCAGCATCGTCACCTACATCAAAGGTGTAATGCAAATGGTCCCTTTACACAGTACTGTATGACAATACAATGTACAAGTGTCAACACAAACTCAACTCCTGTTCTTACAATACAATAGTAAATAAACATGTCAAAAATACACCTATAGGAGTTGGGGGATTGTGAGTATATGATATATGTATATACAATGTTTAATCTATATGTATAGTATAGTGTTAGAATATGTATGTAAACGTGATTGTACAAATCTTCTATTGTATCTTGTATTGTATCTTGTATTTTTACTTATTTTTAAATCGTGATTGCGCATTCTCAATATTCATGTTGATATTATATTGAGAAAGCACATTTGAGATCACAATATTCATTTCAAAATATTGTGATTGCATTTTCGTGTTTGTAATATTCGTATTTCATAATATTTGATGGCGATTGGGCGATCATGTTTTACTTATAATATTTTGATCACACTGTAGAGAAGTGTTCTATATTAATATATATCTATAGATATAGATATACATATACATCTAGAACACGTTTGCTACAATATTATTCACATTTACATTATATTCATATTTCACAATATTGCTATCGCAAATGCTCATTTTCAATATAATCTAAATATGAATATTGAGAATTTGCAATCGCAATCTTAAAATAAGTACAAATACACACCTAAGTACAATCACATTTACAGTTTACATACATATTGTTACATTATACTACACAATCCCCCAGTTTTAATAGGAAGTGTTTTATTTGTCTTTATTAAAGTCCATCGCAGACATGAATATATAGGCATTCTGTGGGCATTTACGGACATTCTGTTGGAGTGACCTGTATTTTATTGGGGTAACATTGCCGTGGTTTTCTAATATTCAAAGCACTGTCCTCCGTCTTGTCTTAGCTATACCTTTTCAGCCATATCAGTCTCTCCTGCTTTTCAGTGGCGATATTTCCAGTGTGACAAATCTAGTGAATGTACAGTGAAATATATAATATACATATGCATAATCTGAAGTGCACAGTCTATTTTGTGTAAACACACTTTAAAGACAGCACAACGCCCCGCCCCTTAATCGCCTCTCAATAAATATGTCGGCATACTTTTTCTGAAGTTGTAATGCCCATTATATCTTATTGGAGACACACTGCTACTCATCAGCACAAGGTTCAGCCCACTTTTTTTTAATATATCGACAGACCAACTGACTGCGAGCCTGACTATCCTATACAGGAAATTTTGCATTGGTCAGTCAATGTTTTGAATATCGGGGCCTAAGTATTGGCCTTTGGTTTACAGGCAGATATAAGATAAGGAGGCATGTTTGTGTACACACAGTGATAAAATGAGATCTGATTTTATCTGTAAGCTCAACCCATGTAAATAGGTTGTGATATTTAAAATAATGATTTTCAGTGTGCACTTTAATAATATATGCATCACCTTCCCATAAGAATATGCATTATTGACCCCTTGGCTTTAGATCATTCCACCAGGGAAATAGAAGTACTGGCAAACATTCTTAAATAATCTTGCCAGCCCAGAGACCTTTAGATCATCAGGCCTTATGCCAGGAATGTTTGCAACTATGTATAACATTACTATAAACAATGTTGCAAACATTGTTACCAGATGGCTAAAGGCACATGTATTCTCCTGAGCATTTTTTACTTTACTTTCCCTTTAATTTACAGGAAAATGGGTAGAAATGAATAATGAAAATATATTGAAACATTTTGGAACTACAAATAATTAATTATATTACAATCTTATACTGTTTAATACACCTTTAACTTAGCCCCCTTACAAAATCCCCAGAGAAGTGTTCTTAAATCTATTCAGTATCATTTTACTGAAGACTTATACAAATAGAAAATAATGTTAATGGACAGGTTAACCCTTTCATGACATAGGCAATTGTCCAAGTTCTGAACGTAAACAAAACCTAGAATTTCAGCTATGTCTGTTCAACCATAATTTACCTCTTTCACATTAAAGGGACATGAAAACAAACATTTTTATTTTTATTTTTTTCCTGATTCAAATAGAACTTGAGACTATAAACAACTTTCTAATTTACTTTTATCCAATGTGCTTCATTCTCTTTGTATCCTTTTTTTTTGAAGGGACAGCTTTGCACTACTGGGAGCTATCTGAAGATATCTAGTGAACCAATGAAATGAGGCATTTTTGTGCAGCCACCAATCAGCAGCTAGCTACCTGTAATGCATTGCTGCTCCTGAGCCTATCTAGATATGCTTTTGAAATAAGGATCCCAAGAGAATGAAGTGATTTAGATAATAGAAGCAAATTAAAAAGTTGTTCTGCCTGAATCATGAAAGAAAAAGTTTGGGTTTCATGTCACTTTAAGTGCACCCATACTTATTATATATTGTTTTTAGAGGAAAAATAGGGCTTTCTTTTAACATCAAATATTTATTTCTAAACTATAATTTTATATGAAAAAAATCTATGTAAGTGTGAGAAATTAAAGTGATTGTAAACTTTAAGGAATTAAAGCTCAGTATCAAAAAATAATCTTAAAAACAAAGAAACTTTAATTCATTAAAGTTTACAAAGACGCTTATTTTTTAAAATACTTACCCTTGAGTTATGGTAAAAATAACACAGATCTTCCGCCAACATCTCCTGCTGTATTTAGCATATCGATGACGAATTCGGCTTCCTCCAATAGTGAGCTGGACGCCAAAGGGGGTACGCAACGATTGAAGGAAGCCGGATTCATCATATGCTCAGTACAGAAGGAGATGCGGGCAGAGGAATGACGGTATGTTTACCGTAACAAAATGGAAAATATTTTAAAAAAGAAGCATCTTTGTAAAGTTTAATGAATTAAAGTTCAATTTTTTACGATTATTTAGATACTGGGCTGTAATTAATTAAACTTTACAATCATTTTAAGAAATGTTATGTTTGCCCAACAATTTTATTGTAAATATCATCATCCTCATAGACATTACTGCAATAAAACACCCTTATTTGTGTTCAGCTATGTCCCACAAGTACAAAAATACCCCAATCTACAGGTTTTATGAGAATTCTGGAAGTTACAGGACCCAACATGGGGCCTGCCCATTTAAATGGAAATTTGGCACATTGATTTTCTGGGCCTAAGTGGCCTTTCAGACATTATGGCAGCCCAGGAGTGAAAATTACCCCATCATGGCATACCATTTGCAAAAGTAGACAACCCAGGGTATTCCAATGTGATATCTAGTCTTTTTTTTTTTTTTAAGCCACTTAGTCACAAAACCTGGCCAAATTTAGTGGTCATATGTTTTTGTATGTGTTTTTCACACAAACACTGCACTACGGCAGTTTCTATCATCATCCTTATATGTTTTACTGCTATGAAACACCAATATTTGTGTTCAGCAATGTCCTACGAGTACAACAGCACCCCCCATGTACAGGTTTTATGGGGTTTACAGAAGTTACAGGACCAAATATGGGGCCTGCCCATTTCAGTCTTCTTGATACATGGAAATTTTCTGGGCCTATGTAATCTTTGAGACATTATGGCATCCCAGAAATGAAATTTACCCCATAATGGCATACCATTTGTAAAAGTAGACCACGCAAAGTATTCCAGAAGGGCTATTACTAGTCTTTTTTTCAAGCCCCTTAGTTACAACACCTGGCCAAATTTAGAAGCCATATTTTTGTATGCATTTTTCACACAACCCTGCACTTTGGCTGTTTCTATTATCATCCTTATATGTTTTAATGCTGTGAAACACCCATATTTGTGTTCAGCAATGTCCTATGAGTACAACAGTATGCCCCATGTACAGGTTTTATGGGGTTTACAGAAGCTACAGGACCAAATATGGGGTCTGCCCATTTACATGGAAATTTGGCCCATTCATTTTCTGGGCCTATGTCGCCTTAGAGATATTATGGCAGCCCAGGAATGAAAATTACCCCATCATGGCATACCATTTGCAAACACAGAAAACCGAGGTATTCCAAAAGGGTTATGTTAAGTCTATTTTTTTAGACACTTAATCACAACATCTGGCCAAATTTAGTGGTCATATATATACCTGTATATTTTACACTTTTCACACAAATACTGCCCTTTTGTATTTAGATCATTATCCTTATATGTTTTACTGCTATAATACACCTATTGTGTTCAGCAATGTCCCATGAGTACAACAATACCCCCCCCCCCCACCACCCCATGCACAGGTTTTATAAGGTTGCAGGAAGTTACAGGGCCCAACATCGGGCCTGTCCATTTACATGGAAATTTGGCACATTGATTTTCTGGACCTATGTTGCCTTTGAGACAGTATGGCAACCCAGGAATGAGAATTACCCCCATCATGACATACCATTTGCAAAAGTGGATAGCGCCGGATCTTCTAAAAGGAGTATTTTAGTTGTTTTGTATAGTTAACTTATAATGGCCTTAGATTTGCTGGACAAGGTCAGGGGATCCATGAAGTTAGGAATACAAAATAATAAAATAAATCAGGAACACATACAGATTGATTTCAATTAATTAGTTTAACTCTGTATTGCATATTCTAAAGCAATCAGTGATACAGAGGCCAGCCGGGCAAATAGGGGCAATGGTAACTATAATCCTTCCTCACTCCTTTTTATAGCACTTTTTGCAGGCTGTGGTGGGGGGATCTTAGAGAGAAAATGTCTGCTGCAGAGTCACTGGACATTTTCTGAATGAACTGTGGGAGGATTAGGGCTCTGGTTAAACAAAATATCAGATATAGGGCTAGATTATAAGTGGAGCGCAAAATATTCCAAAATTCTGCAAAAGCGATATTTGCGCTCCACTTAGTAATACCAGCGCACGAAAATGTGCGCTGGCATAACAAGCTAGGTGCAAAATGAATGGGACCTTGCATTCTCATTGCACGGAAGCATGGCGCTCACAAGAGCGCACTTCCATAGGCTCCAGTGGGAGCCTCGTTCTCATGAAATAAGACATGGGATGAGAACTAGTGCAGCAAAGGGGGTAGGCAGCAGATTGTAAATATATATGTATATGAAGGGCTATCCTTTGTTTATGCTAATTAATTTGTTGCTTCCAAGGGTTTAGCATGTAAATGTATAAATGTAAAAATACACGAATTGATATACATTACATATACTAGATATATCACGATTTCACATATGTTAGTTATCTTTATTGGACAAAGCACTGACTTTGTATTCACTACATCCCAGGTAGTACCGATATCTTTTTAAGATGTAGGATATTTGTATGTTAGTACTCTGGTTTCCTACTGACATATAATGTTTAAAGAGTTTTTGTGTGCATAGGGTTAATCAAAACCTGTATAAACTATAAGGGCGTGAATTTGTTCTTAACCAATCATTTGTCATCACATTTGTTTTAAATATGGTGTTTGCAATTTGATTCACATGCTATGATTACGGCCAACTGGGCCAAAACATGTTAGCAGTCCTGTCCGCCTTTTATTTGGATGCTACCTGTTTTTATATAATGTTCTAATAAAATTTACAAGTTTTTTAACAGCGGTTCCTATCCAGTTTTTTCTGCTATGAATATATAACAACAAGAAAGTGTAGGTGCACATCCTACCACTAGAGTCTACCTCTAGTGGTAGGATGTACACCTAAACTTTCTTGTTGTTTTGTAATTTTAATAATTGTTGGTCACCTTGGTGACACTCCCACAATGTGTGTGCTAAGTTCAAACAGTCTTTTTGTGGTGTGCTTGACCAAAAAATACCCTTGTTGTATCTATATGAATATATACATATATATTCATAACGAACACACAGTCCTCATAGACCGCAAAGTAAAGGCAATTTTTAGTGCCATTTTTTTAACACCCCTACACCAGCCAACTTTAACCCATCAAAACTGCAACATGCAGTTTTAATAAAACAATTATTAAAGATTCTAATATTTTTGGGAGGAAATTTGTGGACGTTTAAGAAATTAACCAGAGGTCTGATCTCTGGTTAATTTGTTGAGCCCTTATTGCTATCACAATAAATTAGCACTCCACTTGTAATCTAGCCCATAATATTTAACAAAAATTCCAAAAAAGTATATGGTTTCCCTGTGCCTGCTTTTTTGTAGAACACATATGCATTATACACTGAGATCTGCATAACATAAAAGGCACATTTTTTGTACCAGGTTTTGGTCTTTAGTTGAAGTAGATATGGCTGTAGGCACTGGTCAGCTAAATCTACTCTCCCCATCTTTTTGCTGTACTCTACAATACACTTTGGCTTTAGGATTTGTGCATATTTTCCCTTTACAGACACTGACACTGTAGTTTCATTGTGCATTGTGGAGAGCATGTATACTTCTTTCTTGTCAGTGTACCAAAGGGCCATAGCTCATTGTGGCATAAAGCTGATGTTGTGCCCCTACGTTTCTTTCAATATGTCAGCTTCTGGGAGAAACCTGTACGATTGTTTTAGTACCCTTTGATTAGTAAGAGATCCCACAAAATATTCCTATTTGTGCCAATTGAATCTGGGCAGCCAGGTGGATGTAAGTGACTACCTTTACCCTGGTAAATACGAAATTTGCAGGTATACCCTGTACTGCATTCGCACAGTTTATAACATTTTACACCATAGCAGGACTGCTTGGATGGGATATATTGCTTGACAATCATTCTCCCCATACATTTTATAAGAGACTTGTCAATACAAATGTCCTGGCCAGGGGTGTAAATTTCTGAAATATTTTGATACAGGTAGTATATTAGGGGCCTTTTATTATATAACCTGTCACGTAAGGGGTCATTTCAAGGGGGGGGGGGCACTGGGCATTATCATGAAGAAACTGCAGGAACTTTTCATATATATCCCTCTTCATAATCCCTGGAAAAAGATGGTAAGCCAGAATGGGGTTCTGGTTTCAGTAGAAACGTATGCTGGATTTCTTCACAATGCCCATTACCAGAGTCAGGGCCCAAAACTTTTTAATCTCAGATATGTCAGTGGGGTGCCAGGTATTTTTCTGACATGCTGATATTGTGGATTCTCTGACTGATACTGGCTGGAATATACATTTGTTTGAGCAACTATATACTCAAACATGGTATCTGTCAGAAGCAGGGAGAGATCATTTATTGGCTCAGATACTGCAACATTAGTTGTGATGTCTGGAGTCTCTGTAAATGGGGGTATTTCAGGGGCAGTTAAACTTAGGGGTAGCCAATTTTGTTCATTTTGTGGGATGCTACCTTTGAGGTAGCGGGCAGGGAGCACCAGCATTAGATGCATCACTCAGGGGCTCTATATCTGATGCCGTAAGAGTTGCACTATCAGATAAAGCAGAGAGGGTTTCATTCTCTGAATCTTTGGCAAGAAATGTGTAAGCCTCTTCTGCTGAATAGCGCGCTGCCATAGGGGATTTTTTTTATTCCTAACACAATTCCCACTTCTCCACCCCCAAAATCCCACTTTACCCCACAATTACCACCCACCTATTCCCATAACCCTTTTCCCTCAGATTTATTTTTGTTAGGGCGGTAATCAGGAACAGCTGGAAAGGGCAGGAAAGAGTTCAACTGAAAAACTGAAGGGAAGGGGTTAACAGTAACTAAAGATCCCCCCCAAAAAATACCAATACTATTTATCAGCACTGACAGGCTGATCACAGTAGCACCACGAAAACATATATATATATATATATATATATATATATATATATATATATATATATATATACATTTTTTTTTTTTTTTTTCTATGAAGCACACACTTCATAGAAGGAAGAAGGTAGAGAGAACTCCTAGGTAACTTTACGTACATGAGCACAATGTTATCTATATGGGAAAAACTGTTAAAATGCATTCAGATAAGAGGCTGCCTTCAAGGTCTAAGAAATTAGTATATGAACCTCCTAGGTTTAGCTTTCAACTAAGAATACCAATAGAACAAAGCAAAATTGGTGATAAAAGTAAATTAGAAAATTGTTTAAAATGACATGCCCTATCTGAATCATGAAAGTTTATTTTGGACTAGACTGTCCCTTTAAGCATTTGCCGTGCTGAGCGCCTCAGGCAGCCCACAGCAGAGCACTATTTTGCTGAGAGGTGACATTTCCACCTCTTAGCCAAAAACCTGTGCAGGCTATCCGGTTATTTGTTCAGAGGTGGAAACGTCACCTTACAGCAAAATAGCGTTCTGCCGTGGGCTGCTTGAGAAACTCAGGCCTAGATTTGGAGTTTGGCGGTAGCCGTGAAAACCAGCGTTAGAGGCTCCTAACGCTGGTTTTAGGCTACCTCCGGTATTTGGAGTCACTCAAAAAAGGGTCTAACGCTCACTTTTCAGCCGCGACTTTTTCATACCGCAGATCCCCTTACGTAAATTGCGTATCCTATCTTTTCAATGGGATTTTTCTAACTCCGGTATTTAGAGTCGTGGCTGAAGTGAGCGTTAGAAATCTAACGACAAAACTCCAGCCGCAGAAAAAAGTCAGTAGTTAAGAGCTTTCTGGGCTAACGCCGGTTCATAAAACTCTTAACTGCTGTACTCTAAAGTACACTAACACCCATAAACTACCTATGTACCCCTAAACCGAGGTCCCCCCACATCGCCGCCACTCGATTAAATTTTTTTTAACCCCTAATCTGCCGACCGCCACCTACGTTATACTTATGTACCCCTAATCTGCTGCCCCTAACATCGCCGACCCCTATATTATATTTATTAACCCCTAACCTGCCCCCCACAACGTTGCAGCCAGCTACCTACAATAATTAACCCCTAATCTGCCGACCGCAAAGAGCCGCCACCTACATTATAGCTATGTACCCCTAATCTGCTGCCCCTAACACCGCCGACCCCTATATTATATTTATTAACCCATAATCTGCCCCCCTCAACGTCGCCTCCACCTGCCTACACTTATTAACCCCTAATCTGCAGAGCGGACCGCACCGCTATCATAATAAAGTTATTAACCCCTAATCCGCCTCACTAACCCTATAATAAATAGTATTAACCCCTAATCTGCCCTCCCTAACATCGCCGACACCTAACTTCAAACATTAACCCCTAATCTGCCGACTGGAGCTCACCGCTATTCTAATAAATGTATTAACCCCTAAAGCTAAGTCTAACCCTAACATTAACACCCCCCTAACTTAAATATAATTTAAATCTAACGAAATAAATTAACTCTTATTAAATAAATTATTCCTATTTAAAGCTAAATACTTACCTGTAAAATAAACCCTAATATAGCTACAATATAAATTATAATTATATTATAGCTATTTTAGGATTAATATTTATTTTACAGGTAACTTTGTATTTATTTTAACCAGGTACAATAGCTATTAAATAGTTAAGAACTATTTAATGGCTAAAATAGTTAAAATAATTACAAATTTACCTGTAAAATAAATCCTAACCTAAGTTACAATTAAACCTAACACTACACTATCAATAAATTAATTAAATAAAATACCTACAATTACCTACAATTAAACCTAACACTACACTATCAATAAATTAATTAAATACAATACCTACAAATAACTACAATGAAATAAACTAACTAAAGTAAAAAAAATAAAAAAGAACTAAGTTACAAAAAATAAAAAATATTTACAAACATAAGAAAAATATTACAACAATTTTAAACTAATTACACCTACTCTAAGCCCCCTAATAAAATAACAAAGCCCCCCAAAATAAAAAAATGCTCAGCCAATCGGATTGAACTTGATTCTGATTGGCTGATTCCATCAGCCAATCAGAATATTCCTACCTTAATTCCGATTGGCTGATAGAATCCTATCAGCCAATCGGAATTCGAGGGACGCCATCTTGGATGACGTCATTTAAAGGAACCGTCATTCGTCGTTCAGTCGTCGGCCAGGATGGATGTTCCGCGTCGGAGGTCTTCAGGATGCTGCCGCTCCACTCCGGATGGATGACTATAGAAGATCCCGCTTGGATGAAGACTTCAATCGGATGGAAGACCTCTTCTGCCCCGCTTGGATGAAGACTTCTACCGGATGGAGGACCTCTTCTTGCTCCGCTTGGATCAAGACTTCAGACCCTCTTCTGGACCGATCGCTGAACACGGTGAGGTGAAGACAAGGTAGGGGATCTTCAGGGGCTTAGTGTTAGGTTTATTTAAGGGGGGTTTGGGTTAGATTAGGGTTATGTGGGTGGTGGGTTGTAATGTTGGGGGGGGGGTATTGTATGTTTTTTTTTACAGGCAAAAGAGCTGAACTTCTTGGGGCATGCCCCGCAAAGGGCCCTGTTCAGGGCTGGTAAGGTAAAAGAGCTTTGAACTTTAGTAATCTAGAATAGGGTAGGGCATTTTTTTTATTTTGGGGGGCTTTGTTATTTTATTAGGGGGCTTAGAGTAGGTGTAATTAGTTTAAAATTGTTGTAATATTTTTCTTATGTTTGTAAATATTTTTTTATTTTTTGTAACTTAGTTCTTTTTTATTTTTTGTACTTTAGTTAGTTTATTTCATTGTAGTTATTTGTAGGTATTGTATTTAATTAATTTATTGATAGTGTAGTGTTAGGTTTAATTGTAGGTAATTGTAGGTATTTTATTTAATTAATTTATTGATAGTGTAGTGTTAGGTTTAATTGTAACTTAGGTTAGGATTTATTTTACAGGTAAATTTGTAATTATTTTAACTATTTTAGCTATTAAATAGTTCTTAACTATTTAATAGCTATTGTACCTGGTTAAAATAAATACAAAGTTACCTGTAAAATAAATATTAATCCTAAAATAGCTATAATATAATTATAATTTATATTGTAGCTATATTAGGGTTTATTTTACAGGTAAGTATTTAGCTTTAAATAGGAATAATTTATTTAATAAGAGTTAATTTATTTTGTTAGATTTAAATTATATTTAAGTTAGGGGGGGTGTTAGTGTTAGGGTTAGACTTAGCTTTAGGGGTTAATACATTTATTAGAATAGCGGTGAGCTCAAGTCGGCAGATTAGGGGTTAATAATTGAAGTTAGGTGTCGGCGATGTTAGGGAGGGCAGATTAGGGGTTAATACTATTTATTATAGGGTTAGTGAGGCGGATTAGGGGTTAATAACTTTATAATAATAGCAGTGCGGTCCGGTCGGCAGATTAGGGGTTAATAAGTGTAGGTAGGTGGAGGCGACGTTGTGGGGGGCAGATTAGGGGTTAATAAATATAATATAGGGGTCAGCGATGTTAGGGCAGCAGATTAGGGTTACATAGGGATAATGTAAGTAGCGGCGGTTTACGAAGCGGCAGATTAGGGGTTAATAATAATATGCAGGGGTCAGCGATAGCGGGGGCGGCAGATTAGGGGTTAATAAGTGTAAGGCTAGGGGTGTTTAGACTCGGGGTACATGTTAGAGTGTTAGGTGCAGACGTAGGGGGCGCGATCCGATATAGATCGTAGTTTGCGGCGCAAGCGAGGGAACCCGCGTCGCCCGCAGTTTCAGCTCGCAACTCGAGCTATCCCATATATGGCGCCGTCAGATGCTAACGTGCCGTAAGTCTGACAAACCAGCGATGTCCAGAAATCTGCGCAAGTACAAATTTCTGGCGTCGCCAGTGACTTGCGGCACGTTAGAAACTGCCGGCGCCTACAAAACCTGACTAAAGTCTAAATCACCCGCACTGTCTAACACGCCTCCCTAACATAGCCCGACAAGTCTAACACGCCTCCCTAACATAGCCCGACACGTCTAACCCTCTATCCGCTATCCCCCCTCACTAGCCTAACAATAAAATATGTATTAACCCCTTAACCGCCGCTACCTAATAAAGTTATTAACCCCTAAACCGGCGCCAGCTATATTAAATCTATAATAAAAAAAATAAAAGTATGTATACCACCGGTGGTTTGTATGATATTCAATAAAAGTACTTAATTAATAGGCTCAAATAAAATTGATCTAATAAATTAGGTAGGATGCTAAAATACTGTGAATACAGTTTGATCCGAAAAACAATCGTTATTTAACGATACTAGGAGAAAAACGTTCAATGAGTGGTTTAAGGTAGTCTGTTGTTCAGTACTTTGTAAGGTTACAGTTAGCCAGTTCAAAGATAGTTATTCGCACTGAATCAAAAGCGTTTCCAAAATGCAGTTTAAAAATACCTTAGGCTACGGGACTGTGTATCCAGGGCAGACTCTCTTAGGTTCAGAGTCTCAATAGGAGTATAGAGATCACCTTAATTCTTGGGTGTCCACGTCCTCCTCGTAGCTAGGGATTTCCTCCGTCGGAAACTTTTGGCGTGTGACGTAGTAACACTTGTCACATGGGGTAATCCTCCAATCACTGAGGGAGTTTCTCCGCTTCCAAATCCAAATGCGGGAAGTTTGAAATCAGTTCACACAGAGCGCTCTGTAATGGTGATAGTTCTCCCCAAGTATTACAAATCAAGATCAGTGTTGCATCTACGCGTTTCAGCCGTATGAGGGCCTTTATCAAGATGTATAAACTGATCCAAGTACTGCCTTTATATAGCCTTAACCACTTCCTGTATACAATCCATTCATTTCTGATTGGTAAAGTCCAATCTTTCTTTTTAGCATCTTGAAGGAAATTTAAAAAACATATGTAGATCACTTAATAAACTTAATTAAAACTTTAACTAAAAACGGAAATTCTTAAAATATTTTAAATGTTATAAATATGAGATAAAACGGAATATACAAATCCTAAATTCATAATAGTTGTGCCAATTATATATGTTATTTATAATATACTAAGGCCTAGATTTGGAGTTTGGCGGTAGAAGGGCTGTTAACGCTCCTCGGGCTTTTTTCTGGCCGCACCATAAAATTAACTCTGGTATCGAGAGTTCAAACAAATGCTGCGTTAGGCTCCAAAAAAGGAGCGTAGAGCATTTTTACCGCAAATGCAACTCTCGATACCAGAGTTGCTTACGGACGCGGCCAGCCTCAAAAACGTGCTCGTGCACGATTCTCCCATAGGAAACAATGGGGCTGTTTGAGCTGAAAAAAAACCTAACATCTGCAAAAAAGCCGCGTTCAGCTCCTAACGCAGCACCATTGTTTCCTATGGGGAAACACTTCCTACGTCTGCACCTAACACCCTAACATGTACCCCGAGTCTAAACACCCCTAACCTTACACTTATTAACCCCTAATCTGCCGCCCCCGCTATCGCTGACCCCTGCATTATATTATTAACCCCTAATCTTCCGCTCCGTACACCGCCGCAACTTACATTATCCCTATGTACCCCTAATCTGCTGCCCCTAACACCGCCGATCCCTATATTATATTTATTAACCCCTAATCTGCCGCCCACAACGTCGCCGCCAGCTACTTACAATAATTAACCCCTAATCTGCCGACCGCAAAGCGCCGCCACCTACGTTATCCTTATGTACCCCTAATCTGCTGCCCCTAACACCGCCAACCCCTATATTATATTTATTAACCCCTAATCTGCCCCCCTCAACGTCGCCGACACCTGCCTACACTTATTAACCCCTAATCTGCCGAGCGGACCTGAGCGCTACTATAATAAAGTAATTAACCCCTAATCCGCCTCACTAACCCTATCATAAATAGTATTAACCCCTAATCTGCCCTCCCTAACATCGCCGACACCTAACTTCAATTATTAACCCCTAATCTGCCGACCGGACCTCACCGCTACTATAATAAATGTATTAACCCCTAAAGCTAAGTCTAACCCTAACACTAACACCCCCCTAAGTTAAATATAATTTAAATCTAACGAAATTAATTAACTCTTATTAAATAACCTATTCCTATTTAAAGCTAAATACTTACCTGTAAAATAAATCCTAATATAGCTACAATATAAATTATAATTATATTATAGCTATTTTAGGATTAATATTTATTTTACAGGCAACTTTGTAATTATTTTAACCAGGTACAATAGCTATTAAATAGTTAAGAACTATTTAATAGTTACCTAGTTAAAATAATTACAAAATTACCTGTAAAATAAATCCTAACCTAAGTTATAATTAAACCTAACACTACCCTATCAATAAATTAATTAAATAAACTACCTACAATTACCTACAATTAACCTAACACTACACTATCAATAAATAAATTAAATACAATTGCTACAAATAACTACAATTCCATAAACTAACTAAAGTACAAAAAATAAAAAAGAACTAAGTTACAAAAAATAAAAAAATATTTACAAACATAAGAAAAATATTACAACAATTTTAAACTAATTACACCTACTCTAAGCCCCCTAATAAAATAACAAAGACCCCCAAAATAACAAAATGCCCTACCCTATTCTAAATTAAAAAAATTTCAAAGCTCTTTTACCTTACCAGCCCTTAAAAGGGCCTTTTGTGGGGGCATGCCCCAAAGAAAACTGCTCTTTTGCCTGCAAAAAAAAACACAATACCACCCCCCAACATTACAACCCACCACCCACATACCCCTAATCTAACCCAAACCCCCCTTAAATAAACCTAACACTACCCCCCTGAAGATCTCCCTACCTTGTATTCACCCAGCCGGGCCGAACCGATCCAGGCGATGTGTTCCAGCAAGCGGCAGTGAAGTCTTCATCCATTCGGGCGATGTCTTGAAGCAAGCGGCAGAGAGTCTTCTTCCATCGGTGACGTCTTCAAGCAAATTGGCATCTTCAATCTTCTTACTTCGCTCCTCCGCCGCGGAGCATCCTTCCGGCACGACGACTTCCCAACGAATGAGGTTCCTTTAAATGACGTCATCCAAGATGGCGTCCGCTGAATTCCGATTGACTGATAGGATTCTATCAGCCAATCGGAATTAAGGTAGAAAAATCTGATTGGCTGATTGAATCAGCCAATCAGATTCAAGTTCAATCCGATTGGCTGAACCAATCAGCCAATCGGATTGAACTTGAATCTGATTGGCTGATTGAATCAGCCAATCAGATTTTTCTACCTTAATTCCGATTGGCTGATAGAATCCTATCAGCCAATCGGAATTCGGCGGACGCCATCTTGGATGACGTCATTTAAAGGAACCTCATTCGTCGGGAAGTCGTCGTGCCGGAAGGATGCTCCGCGGCGGAGGAGCGAAGTAAGAAGATTGAAGATGCAGATTTGCTTGAAGACGTCGCCGATGGAAGAAGACTCTCTGCCGCTTGCTTCAAGACATCGCCCGGATGGATGAAGACTTCACTGCCGCTTGCTGGAACACATCGCCTGGATCAGTTCGTCCCGGCTGGGTGAATACAAGGTAGGGAGATCTTCAGGGGGGTAGTGTTAGGTTTATTTAAGGGGGGTTTGGGTTAGATTAGGGGTTTGTGGGTGGTGGGTTGTAATGTTGGGGGTTGGTATTGTGTTGTTTTTTTCAGGCAAAAGAGCAGTTTTCTTTGGGGCATGCCCCCACAAAAGGCCCTTTTAAGGGCTGGTAAGGTAAAAGAGCTTTGAACTTTTTTTAATTTAGAATAGGGTAGGGAATTTTTTTATTTTGGGGGGCTTTATTATTTTATTAGGGGGCTTAGAATAGGTGTAATTAGCTTAAAAATCTTGTAATCTTTTTTTTATTTTTTGTAATTTAGTGTTTGTTTTTTTTTGTAATTTAGTTTAGTTTATTTAATTGTATTTTTAGATAGATATTTGTAGTTTATTTAATTTATTGATAGTGTAGGTGTATTTGTAACTTAGGTTAGGATTTATTTTACAGGTAATTGGGTAATTATTTTAACTAGGTAGCTATTAAATAGTTAATAACTATTTAATAGCTATTATACCTAGTTAAAATAATTAACAATTTACCTGTAAAATAAATATAAACCCTAACATAGCTATAATGTAATTATTAATTATATTGTAGCTATCGTAGGGTTTATTTTATAGGTAAGTATTTAGATTTAAATAGGAATATTTTAGTTTATAATATGAATTAGATTTATTTAATAAGAATTTAGTTAGGGGTGTTAGGGTTAGATAGAATTAATATAGTTTATATAAATACTATAGTAACTATATTAACTATATTAACCCTAATATAATTAGGGTTAATATAGTTAATATATATAATGTAATAACTATATTAACTATAATATACTTAGGGTTAATATAGATAATATAGCTGGCGGCGGGGTAGGTAGATTAAATTAGGGGTTAATAATTTTAATATAGATGGCGGCGGTGTAAGGGGTTCACATTAGGGGATAGATCAGTTAGATGGTGGCGGTTTTAGGGGCTCACAGTAGGGGGTTAGTTTATGTAGATGGCGACGGTTTAGGGGTTAAATACTTTATTATGGATTGCGGCGGGGGATTGCGGTTGACAGGGAGATAGACATTGCGCATGCGTTAGGTGTTAGGTTTATTTTAGCAGATCGCGGTTGACAGGGAGATAGACATTGCGCATGCGTTAGGTGTTAGGTTTATTTTAGCAGATCGCGGTTGACAGGGAGATAGACATTGCGCATGCGTTAGGTGTTAGGTTTATTTTAGCAGCCAGTTTAGGGAGTTACGGGGCTCCAATAGTCAGCGTAAGGCTTCTTACGGCTGCTTTTTGTGGCGAGGTGAAAATGGAGTAAGATTTCTCCTTTTTCGCCACGTAAGTCCTTACGCTGTACAGGGAGTACAGAATTATTAGGCAAATGAGTATTTTGACCACATCATCCTCTTTATGCATGTTGTCTTACTCCAAGCTGTATAGGCTCGAAAGCCTACTACCAATTAAGCATATTAGGTGATGTGCATCTTTGTAATGAGAAGGGGTGTGGTCTAATGACATCAACACCCTATATCAGGTGTGCATAATTATTAGGCAACTTCCTTTCCTTTGGCAAAATGGGTCAAAAGAAGGACTTGACAGGCTCAGAAAAGTCAAAAATAGTGAGATATCTTGCAGAGGGATGCAGCACTCTTAAAATTGCCAAGCTTCTGAAGCGTGATCATCGAACAATCAAGCGTTTGATTCAAAATCGTCAACAGGGTCGCAAGAAGCGTGTGGAAAAACCAAGGCGCAAAATAACTGCCCATGAATTGAGAAAAGTCAAGCGTGCAGCTGCCAAGATGCCACTTGCCACCAGTTTGGCCATATTTCAGAGCTGCAACATCACTGGAGTGCCCAAAAGCACAAGGTGTGCAATACTCAGAGACATGGCCAAGGTAAGAAAGGCTGAAAGACGACCACCACTGAACAAGACACACAAGCTGAAACGTCAAGACTGGGCCAAGAAATATCTCAAGACTGATTTTTCTAAGGTTTTATGGACTGATTAAATGAGAGTGAGTCTTGATGGGCCAGATGGATGGGCCCGTGGCTGGATTGGTAAAGGGCAGAGAGCTCCAGTCCGACTCAGACGCCAGCAAGGTGGAGTACTGGTTTGGGCTGGTATCATCAAAGTTGAGCTTGTGGGGCCTTTTCGGGTTGAGGATGGAGTCAAGCTCAACTCCCAGTCCTACTGGCAGTTTCTGGAAGACACCTTCTTCAAGCAGTGGTACAGGAAGAAGTCTGCATCCTTCAAGAAAAACATGATTTTCATGCAGGACAATGCTCCATCACACGCGTCCAAGTACTCCACAGCGTGGCTGGCAAGAAAGGGTATAAAAGAAGAAAATCTAATGACATGGCCTCCTTGTTCAACTGATCTGAACCCGATTGAGAACCTGTGGTCCATCATCAAATGTGAGATTTACAAGGAGGGAAAACAGTACACCTCTCTGAACAGTGTCTGGGAGGCTGTGGTTGCTGCTGCACGCAATGTTGATGGTGAACAGATCAAAACACTGACAGAATCCATGGATGGCAGGCTTTTGAGTGTCCTTGCAAAGAAAGGTGGCTATATTGGTCACTGATTTGTTTTTGTTTTGTTTTTGAATGTCAGAAATGTATATTTGTGAATGTTGAGATGTTATATTGGTTTCACTGGTAAAAATAAATAATTGAAATGGGTATATATTTGTTTTTTGTTAAGTTGCCTAATAATTATGCACAGTAATAGTCACCTGCACACACAGATATCCCCCTAAAATAGCTATAACTAAAAACAAACAAAAAACTACTTCCAAAACTATTCAGTTTTGATATTAATGAGTTTTTTGGGTTCATTGAGAACATGGTTGTTGTTCAATAATAAAATTAATCCTCAAAAATACAACTTGCCTAATAATTCTGCACTCCCTGTATATTGGATACCAAACTGCGCGGGTTTGGTATACCTGCCTATGGCCCAAAAAACTACGGGCGACGACAGAAATATACGCGCGTAACTTCTAGGTTACGCCGTATATAGTATACCAAACCCGCGCAAATATTGGCGTCGCCGACTTTTGCGGGCGACGATTTTTATCGGATCGACCCTAGGAAGTGTTTCCGCATAGCAAACAATGGGGCTGCGTTAGGAGCTGAACGCGGCTTTTTTGCAGGTGTTAGGGTTTTTTTCAGCTCAAACAGCCCCATTGTTTTCTATGGGGGAATCGTGCACGAGCACGTTTTTGAGGCTGGCCGCGTCCGTAAGCAACTCTGGTATCGAGAGTTGAAGCTGCGTTAAATATGCTCTACGCTCCTTTTTTGGAGCCTAACGCAGCCTTTATGTGGACTCTCAATACCAGAGTTATTTTTATGGTGCGGCCAGAAAAAAGCCGGCGTTAGCTTTTCGGGTCGTTACCGACAAAACTCTAAATCTAGCCGTCAGTGAGGCAAATGCTTCAAACAAATAAAGGGGACTTTCAGTCGTGAAGTATAAAATACTGCTGACAGTTCCCTTATTTGTTCCAGAGGTAAACTTCACAAACGCTAGGATTAGGCAGTTTAGAGTAATTTGAACAGAAAGATCATGAAAAATCATGTATTTTCATTTAACGGTTCCCATTTATCTTTTGTGACACAACACCCTATTAAAAAAATCACTAATGAGATCATAACATTTACATAATATTACTTTGCATTGTTTAAGTACTCATAACAGATTCAGCTAGTGTTCACATACATTAATGTTTTACATTGAATTCAAATGTTGCTACTGCTTCTATGTTTCACCTATTTCATTTCTGGAATTTGTCATCATATATGTTTTTCAAGATCAAACCTATAAATTTAACAGACATGTAGCATCTTACTTAGCCCACAGCTTAAATGGATAAGGAAGTCAAAATTAAACTTGCGTTATTCAGATAGAGCATGTAATTTTAAGACACTTTTAAATTCACTTCTATTTTTAAATGTACTTTGTTCTCTTGGTATCCATTGTTGAAAAAGAATATGTACATATTTTACACTAGTGGGAGCTACAGTGAGTATTGAAAATAATCCCCCCCCCCCCCTTGAAAATAATCACATTTTGTTGCTTTGCAGCCTGAAATAAAAACAGACACAGTTTTTGTTTATCCAGTTGTAATTACTCTGCAACTTATAACATTCAAGTGAAAGACATAACACCAACATGTCAGGCAAAAATAAAGACAATTCAAAAACAGAATCATTAAGTTGGAAAAAGGATCACCCCCTTGTGTCCGTATTTTGTTGAACCACATTTTGCTTTAATTACAGCCTTTAGTCTGTTGGGATATGTCTCTACTAACTTTGCACATCTAGACTGTGCAATATTTGACCACTCTTCTTTGTAGAACTGCTCCAGTTCTGTTACATTTGATGGTGACTGTTTGTGGACTGCAGTTTTCAAGTCATGCCACAGATATTCAATGGGGTTTAAGTCTGGGCTCTGACTAGGCCATGCAAGGACATTCAACTTTTTCTCCTTCAATCACTGTGTGGTCATTTTTGCTGTGTGCTTTGCGTCATTGTCATGTTGGAAGGTAAACCTTCTTCCGATTGACAACTTCTTGGCAGAGGGCAGCAGATTTTCCTCAAGAATTTGATGGTATTTTGCCCCATCCATTATTCCTTCTATCCTGACAAGTGCTCCAGTGCCTGCTACAGAGAAACACCCCCATAACAGGATATTACCACCTCCATGCTTTACTGTAGGTCTGGTGTTATTTGGATGGAGAGCTGTATTGGATTTCCTCCAGACATCATTTGATGTTGAGGCCAAATAATTCAATTTTAGTCTCATCTTACCATAACACCTTTTTCCATGTGACCTCAGAATCTCCTAGGTGTGTTATGGCAAAGCTCAGTCGTGACTGCATGTGGCCTTTCTTGAGGAGTGGCTTTTTTCTTGCACCCCTCCCATACAAGCCACATTTGTGGATAATTCCTGATATTGTTGTCACATGCACACAATGACCACTCTTTGTCATAAATTCCTGCAACTGCTCCAAAGTTGCTGTGGGCCTCCTGGCTCTTTCATTCAGTTTGGAGCGACGTTCTGATCCAGAGAGGGTCTGTTTTGTTCCAAATACCTTCCACTTCTTAATAATAGACTCCACTGTGCTTCTATGCATTGATAAAGCCTTTGATATTTTCTTGTATCCATCTCCTAACTTGTGCCTGTTCACAACATTATCCCGGAGATCTTTTGACAGTGCCTTGCCACCCATAGTTGATTGTTTGCTTCAGTTGCACTACCAGTAACTGAGATGCTCAGGGAAAGCTCTTTTCATGCTGAGCTAATCAATATACCCACATCTGATCATAGTTGAAGGTCAAATGGCTTTGTGTGCCGTTGAGAAGGTGATTAGCTACACCTGATTGAGTTTACAAGTAATTTTAGGAGGGGGTCATCCTTTTTGCTACTCAGTGATTCTGTTTTTGAATTGTCTTTATTTTTGCCTGACATGTTGGTGTTATATCTTTCACTTGGATGTTGTAAGTTGCACTGAGTAATTAAAACTGTGTTTGTCTTTATGTCAGGCTGCAAAGCAACAAAATGTGATTATTTTCACGGGGGGGGGGTGATTCTTTTTAATACCCACTGTAATACCCACTGTAGCTGGTGCTTGGTGTCTGCATACATTTGTCTCTTGTGATTGTCTAACCAGATGTGTTCATCTAGCTTCCTGTATTGCCTTGCTGCACCTCAGCAAAGGATAACAAAACAATAAAGCACGTTTGATAATAGAAGTAAAAATGGAAGTTATTTAAAATGGTTTGCTCTATATGAATCATGATAGAAAATGTTGAGGTTTCATGTCCCTTTAAGTCACATATGGATGTTTCTCAAGTCACCTTCAGCTTTCCACAACACAGCTACAGAAACCCATGTTAATTACAACATTCTAATTACAAAGCACAACAAATGTATCTAAGTTCTTAAAGAGTTTAAACATCTCCATAGTACAGTAGTAAGAGCACTATTTAAATATCATGTCAAATAATTCAATTTTAAGCAGCACATGAACATTGCTTTTGGGGAACAAAAAGATGGGGAAAACCCCCCACTAAACTAATACATGTTAAATGCAATCTTTTAGCTTTAATAACAAGCAAAATATTTACATCCCTTTAATATAGTTAGAACAAAGGTGGGCATTTGTAATCAGATTTATAAATATTTAATAGCATAGTTATAAAAAAACAACAACCTTAAATTATCATGTTTTGAAAATGGAGAACCTTAATAATAATATTATGTGATACACATGTGTTTGGATATAAATGTGTGTGTGTGTCTGTATGTATATATGTGTGTGTGTATATATATATATATATATATATATATATATATATATATATATATATATATATATATATATATATATATTATATATACAGTAGGATGCTGGTTTCTTATGTGAGATCTAACAGAAATGTTGATATTTACTTCATCAACAAAGCTTGGCTTATTCACACAAAAAGGTCTAACAGTGACAATATTAGCCCAGCTGCAAGTGCTAGGGGGCATTTGTTATGGAAATAAATGCAATGCATATCAAGTAGCTCAGACTTCTAAGGGTGTGACATCACCACATGTTCTGTGAACTGTTTACTGCTGAATTGATGGAGGCATTACTAATGGGGTTTATTTGTTTCCACTAAACACATTACGTATCTCGTCAAATAGAAAATCCTGCTACATATTAAACATAGAGCAACATGAAGACAGTAATGAAAAAAGAGATTACAACAAGGCAGAGAGAGAGTGAGAGAGAGAGAGAGAGATATTGGGTTCTGAGAAAAAATATTTCCCTTTAAATAGGTAATAAAATTGTAAAGAGATATAAAGGTGTAAGAACATTTGATCATTGAACTGCTGCCTGTATAAAATAACATGAAAAGGGGTTAAACACAAAATAAAAGTTAACTCCAGAACAGCAATGCACTACTGGGACTTAATGGAACACGTATGGTGAGCCAATGACAAGAGGCACATGTTTGTAGGCATGAGTCACCAGCTAGTTCCAAGTAGTGCATTGCTCCTAAGCCTAGCTAGGTGTGCATTTCAACAAATGATACTCAGAGAATTAAAGGGCCATTATAATTTATTCGAGCATGCAATTTTAAAACTAGCTACCCTTTACCTTTATGGGGTAGATTTAACAAGCTGCGGATGCGGCAATCTACCCCTAAAGTTTCCGTCTCGCCAGAAACACGCCAGTTAAGAAGCAGCTGTTGTAAGGCCGCTTCTCCTTAACTTGTGCGCAACTTTTTTATGATTGACACCTACTGCTAGCGGCCGTTTGGTCACGAATGTGCAGGGGACGGCTTTGCACAAGCATTTCACCAGAAATTCTTGTGCAATGTTAAATGCTGACAGCGTATGCTGCAGCGAATCATGTCTGCCCGGCATTTGATAAATCTATTATTATTATTACTCTTTATTTATAAAGCGCCAACAGATTCCGCAGCACTGCCCATGAGTACAAATATAAAAGTACAACAGAGAAACAATACAATAAGAGACAACATTTTACAGACAAATACAGGGGGAATTGAGGGCCCTATTCCCATGGGAACTTACAATCTAGATGGGTAGGAGGATGGAAAACAGGAGGTGGGGACTGCAAAGGTGAGAATGATTTTAGTGAGGAGATAGATGAAGGCAACTGTTAGGTAAGTGAAATTAATTTATTACTGAGTCGGGTGATAAGCTTCCCTGAACAAAAAGGTCTTTAGGGAGCGTTTAAAGGAGGACAGGTTAGGGGAAAGTCTGACAGCTCAAGGAAGTGCGTTCCTGAGGGTTGGTGCCTTACAAGAGAAGTCCTGTAGTCTAGCATGAGAGGAGGTGATGGTAGAGGAGGCAAGGAGCAGGTCATTGTTGGATCTTAGGGGGCGGGCTGGAGTATATTTGTTGATGAGGGAGGACAGGTAGGGTGGGACAGCATTGGTGAGGGCTTTGTAGGTCAGGGTAAGAATTTTGAATTTAACTGTCTGCTGTGAGCCATTGAAGGGACTCACAGAGAGGTGCAGCAGATACAGAGCATCAGGAGAGGTTAATTAGCCTGGCAGAGGCATTTAGGATGGATTGATTGGGGGATAGACGGGAGAGAGGAAGGTCAGTTAGTAGGTTATTACAGTAGTCAAGTCGCGAAATTACCAGGGAGTGGATTAGCTGTTTAGTAGTTTCAGCGATCAAAAATTGACACATTTTGAAAATATTGCATAGGTGGTTGCGGCAGGATGAAGAGAGCAATTGGATGTGGGGAATGAAAGACAGATTTTGGTCAAGTGTGACTCCAAGGCAGTGGAATTGGGGTGATGGGAAGATAGTGGTGCCGCCAACAGTGATGGAAAAATTAGAAATTGGAGTAGAGTTAGAGGGGGGGATTAGAAGTAGTTCAGTCTTGGACATGTTTATTTTTAAGTGGTGAGAGGCCATCCAGGAGGAATGCCAGATAAGCAGTTGCTGATGTAAGAATTGACAGAAGGAGAGAGTGCAGGGGTGGATAGGTAGATCAGGGTATCATCAGCATAGAGGTGATAGTTGAAGCCATATTTAATCCCCTCAAATGAGTTAAGCACATAGTTAAAGTACTGCTTGGGACCCGCATAATACTGCTGGTCCTGAGAGGAAACTGCTGCTGAGCCAGTCAGCAGCTCTAATCACACAGCAGGGTCATGCTCCGCAGGTCCCAAGCAGTATTTTAATGATGTGTTTAATCCCTTTGTAGGCATTAAACAAATAGCATTACAGGGACTTAAAATTACATGATCTAACAAATTAAATCATATAATCTTTTTTGTTATAATGGTCTTTTAAAGGACCATTAAATACAGTAGAATTGCATATTCAACAAATGCATAATAAAAAAAAATATAATAGCATGTAGTCTGAATTTTAAATGAGCAGTAGATTTTCAATTTGCCGGCACCCGGTATCATGTGACATCTATCAGCCAATCACAGACACATACACGTCTACGCTGTGATCTCTTGTACATGTTAAGTAGGAGCTAATGCGTCAAAGTGTGTATATAAAAACACTGTGCAATTTGATACGAATGAGTACATTGAAAAGTTGTTTAACATTGCATGCTTTATCTGAATGATGAAGGAAACATACAGGGGTCGATTTATGAAGCAGATGATGCTGCTTCCGACCCACTCCACTTCAATTCCGCCTGAAGCGGAAATTAAGAAGCCACCTCTGAGGTGGCAGACAGCAATCAACCCGATCAAATACGGTCGGGTTAATTGACACCCTCTGCTAGCGGCTGTGAATCTGCAGGGGGTGGTATTGCACCAGCAGTTCAAAAGAACTGCTGGTGCAATGATAAATGCCGACATAGGCATGTATTTATCAAGCCATCAACTGCAAATACGCTGGAATTCCACAGCGTATTTGTGGCGAGCCTGATTCACCTTAGTTATCAAACCCTACAGACCGGCAAAAGTAGAATTTGGTGACGTAACATACGATCCGTCCGGCACAGATCGATGCTTACGTCACTAAAGATGTTCCGAACGCAAGTTTGGCACAATCTGACTACTTTTGGAAGTTATAAAATATCTGCCAGGTACGCTCGGCACTATTCCTGCCCAGCGTACCTGGTTTTCAATCCGCCGCCCTGGAGGCGGTGGATGCCATAGGAATCAATGGGAGTCGGAAAGCAGCGAGAGCTTATGTTCGCTGCTGCCTGATATCCTATTGATTCCTATGGGAACATTTACACCTACCACTCTAACATGTACCCCGAGTCTAAACACCCCTAATCTGCCCCCCCTACACCGCCGCAATCTACATAATACTTATTAACCTCTAATCTGCCCCCCCTACACCGCCGCCACCTACAATATACTTATTAACCCCTAATCTGCTGCCCCGACACTGCGGCCACCTAAATAAAAGTTATTAACCCCTATCCCGCCACGCCGCAACTAAATAAACATATTAACCTCTAAACCGCTGCTCCCGGAGCCCACCGCAACAAAATAAACTTATTAACCCCTAAACCGCTGCTCCCGGAGCCCACCGCCACCTACATTATACTTATTAACCCCTAATCTTCCGCCCCTACACTGCCACCACCTACATTATATTTATTAACCCCTAATCTGCTCCCCCTACATTGCCGCCACTCTATATCTATGTGAGCAAGCGGACAGACATTGCCGCAATTCAACCCGATCGGGTTGATTGACACTCCCTGCTGGCGGGCGATTGGCCTCGATTCTGCAGGGGGCGGCGTTGCACCAGCAGCTCTTGTGAGCTGCTGGTGCAATGCTGAATATGGAGAGCGTATTGCTTTCCGTATTCAGCGAGGTCTGGCGGACCTGATCCGCACTGTCGGATCAGGTCCGCCAGACTTTGATAAATAGAGGCCATCGTATCATGTCTGTCCATACAATAATAAATGTACCCCTTAGACTTTAGTGTCCCTTTAAGTACAATTAATAGTACATTGGAAAGTGCCCTAAAACTGCATGGTTTTTCAGAATCATGCATTTTTTTCCATACTGTCCCTTTAATGTCCATTTAAATGTCTGTTTTTCTCTTTATGAAGAAAGTAGTCACACAGAATAACAACTACAGACAATATTGAAGGAAATACTTGTTAGCTATTTTGCCATTGTTATCTTTTTACAGTAACAAAACAACTTCTGAAAACTCTGTGTATACTTTATAGTTCAATTAGATCATTGCCATTATAGCCACATGACTATCTATACGGAATATTATAAAAATAACCAGCATCTGCTCCTCTCACATAGTGTTTGTGCATTAGCACTAATGTATTATTTATATGGCTTCTGTCCGCTAAATGTAACAGCTTCCTGAGAATATGTTATGCTTTTCTTTGAGGATTCAGAGATTGTTCCACAAGTTTCCCAAGTAATATTTAAATTAGTCATGTGAGTTTCAGAATGTTGTGGTATATTCCAGTTTTTCTGTAACTGCAGTCCAAATCAGTTGTTTCTACTTGAATTATTCTTGTTATTATTTATAATAGTAAAACTCATTGAACCATTTGAATACCTTAACCCTCCCAACATACACCAGTGATAATTCTACAATAACTGGTAACTGGATTTCTCAACATCGGCTGATATTGTCAATGTGTTTTTCCATTGATCACAATCACAAAAAGCCTCTACCTTGAAACCCCATCAAGCAGGGGCAGAACTACTATTGGTGCAGCAGGTGCAGTGGCACCAGGGCCCAAGAGTTGGAGGGGGACAATAACAGTCATATATACATAGGTATCACTGCAGAATGTGTACAATCCTAATGCAGTAACAAAAAAAAGAGGAAAGAAAAACAGCATGACCGAAACCGGTCAGAGTTTACTTGCCTGAACTTACTCCATGTTGTTGTATGCTCCCAGCATATGTTTTTAAAGGAACAAAGGATTCAATTTTTTTACCACAACAGCTTCGTTTTGGAACTTTTTTCTTATAATCCTAATGCAGGAACACCTTTTATTAGTGCAAGTAGCAGGTCCATTTATCTATCTATCCTCCAAATCATTATACAGGAATGTATTTTATTACTTTTGAACATGGTTTTTCATTCTTTATATACCTTTTTTCATTCTTTATATACACATCACTTTCTGGAAGTCCACAACAAAAATGTTAGTGCATTCAGATGGAGAGCAACTGAAGCCATTAGACAACCTTCTGGATATACAAGTTACAGACTCAGGTTCCTAATGGCTACAATTCTGAGTTTGATGTAATTAATCATTGGCATTAAATGATTAGGTAGTGGCAGTCGCTTTCTTAGTCATAGATGTATTGTATTAACACTACATCATATAATCAATGGTTTTGGGACTTTAACTATCAATGGATCTAATAACTGACATAATTTTACTTTCTTATGTCCTTTTTTTGTTTAGAGGAGGATGTGATTAAAGTATATATATATATATATATATATATATATATTTATTTATTTATTTTTAATAAAAAGGGTTGTGCCTTTTGCACTTTGTATGTCTAACTATTATATATATATATATAATAATATATATTATTTTTAGTTATTGATGAATTTACATTGTAACCCTGATCTCATCGTCCCCATAGAAAAACACCAACATGAGAATGTTAACAGATATTTGTTATAGTTTATTATCCTTGAAATGTTTCCTTTCCATACATACACAGTTTATATCTTTTGTTAGCTCTGTGTTCATTAGGTTTAACTGTATTTGTAACTTATTTACTTATTTATACATATTTACACTGCATTTTATGCCTGTTTCAGATATGCAATTACATCAAATTATCATGCGGACAGATTACGAGTCTTGCGTTATGAGCTGTGCGGTGCTAACATGCAGTTTTTTCTCACCGCTCACTTACCTACAGCGCTGGTATTACAGGTTTTTACAAACCCGGCGTTAAAAGGCAAGAAGTGAGCGTAAAGCAAAATTGAGCTCCTTACCGCACTCCAATACCAGCGCTGCTTAAGTCAGCGGTGAACTGGTCGTACGTGCTTGTGCACGATTTCACCATAGACATCAATGGGGAGAGTCGGCTGAGAAAAAGTCTAACACCTGCCAAAAAGCAGCGTAAATCTCAGTAACGCAGCCCCATTGAGTCCTATGAGGAAACACATTTTATGTTTACACCTAACACCCTAACATGAACCCCAAGTCTAAACACCCCTATCCTTACACTTATTAACCCCTAATCTTTTGCCCCCGACATCACCGCCACCTACATTATTCGTATTAGCTCCTAATCTGCCGCTCCGGACATCGCCGCCACCTACATTATACTTATTAACCCCTAATCTGCTGCCCCCAACATCGCCGACACCTACATTATATTTATTAACTCCTAATCTGCCACCCCAATGTCGCCACAACCTACCTACACTTATTAACCCCTAATCTGCCGCCCCCAACGTCGCTGCCACTATATTAAATTTATTAACCCCTAAACCTAAGTCTAGCTCTAACACCCCCTAACTTAAATATAATTTAAATAAATCTAAATAAAATTACTATAATCAACTAAATAATTCCTATTTAAAACTAAATACTTACCTATAAAATAAACCCTAAGATAGCTACAATATAACTAATAGTTACATTGTATCTAGCTTAGGGTTTATTTTTATTTTACAGTCAAGTTTGTATTTATTTTAACTAGGTAAAATAGTTATTAAATAATTATTTGCCTATAAAATAAAACCTAACCTAAATTACACTAACACCTAACACTACACTACAATTAAATAAATTACCTACATTAAATACAATTAAATAAATTAAATTAGCTAAATTACAAAAAAACCCACTAAATTACAGAAAATAAAAAACAAATGACAGATCTTTAAACTAATTACACCTAATCTAATAGCCCTATCAAAATAAAAAAAAAAGCCCCCCCAAAATAAAAAAAACCCTAGCCTAAACTAAACTTTTTTTTTTTACAGGAAAAAGAGCTGATTTCTTTGGGGCAATTCCCAGCAAAAGGCCCTTTTAAGGGTTTTTTTTTATTTTGTGAGGGCTTTTTTATTTTTATAAAGATCTGTAATTTGTTTTTTATTTTCTGTAATTTAATGGGGTTTTTTTTTTTATAAATTAGCTAATTTTATTTAATTTATTTAATTGTATTTAATGTAGGTAATTTTTTTAACTGTAGTGTAGTGTTAGGTGTTAGTGTAGCTTAGGTTAGGTTTTATTTTACAGGTAAATTTGTATTTATTAAGGTTAGACTTAGGTTTAGGGGTTAATACATTTAATATAGTGGCGGCGACGTTGGGGGCGGCAGATTATGGGTTAATAAATATAATGTAGGTGGCGGAGGGCCTCGGTTTAGGGGTTAATAGGTAGTTTATGGGTGTTAGTGTACTTTTAGTACTTTAGTTATGAGTTTTATGCTACGGCGTTGTAGCGTAAAACTCATAACTACTGACTTTAGAATGCGTTACGGATCTTGGAGGTAGAGGGTGTACTGCTCACTTTTTGGCCTCCTAGGACAGGCTCATAATACCAGCGCTATGGAAGTCCCATAGAAAAAAAGGGTTTACGAAGTTTACGTAAGTTGTTTTGCGGTAAGGCCAAATAAGTGTGCAGGGCCCCTAAACCTGCAAGATTGGTAATACCAGCGGTAGTGAAAAAGCAGCATTAGGACCTGTTAACGCTGCTTTTTCAGCTTAACGCAAAACTCGTAATCTAGCCTATGCGCTGTTATTTGATGCTACTGATGTTGGTCGGTTGTTTACTGCACTGTATATAGTATACTGTATATTGGATATCTGTTTTGAGGTTATGGGTTAACTATTACCTCTATCATAATATGCATTATATGCAGTATTTAGATTGTATTTTCATTTTGTATTTTCATTTTGTTTAATACTTCATTTAAATTCAGCTAGATTACGAGTTTTGCGTTATGAGCGGCTTGGTGCTAACCTGCAAGTTATTGTCACCGCTCACCTCCCTATAGTGCTGCTATTACAGGTTTGCAAAAACCCGTCGTTAGCAGGCAATATGTCAGCATTGAGCAAAATTGAGCTCCATACCGCACCCAAATACCAGCGTTGCTTTGAGCTAGTTTTACGTGCTCGTGCATGATTTCCCCATAGACATCAATGGGGAGAGCCGGCTAAAAAAAAGCCTAACACCTGCAATAAAGGAGTCTAAATCTCCGTAACGCAGCCCCATTGATTCAACATGGGGAAATAAATTTAATGTTTACACCTAACACCCTAACATAAACCCAGAGTCTAAACACCCCTAATATGCCACCCCCGACATCGCTGACACCTACATTACACTTATTAACCCCTAATCTGCCGCCACCGACATCGCCGACACCTACCTACACTTATTAACCCCTAACATCGCCGCTACCTACATTACACTTATTAACCCCTAATCTGCCACCCCCAATGTCGCCGCCACTATACTAAAGTTATTAACCCCTAAACCTAACCCTAACACCCACTAACTTTAATATAATTAAAATAAATCTAAATAAAAATTACTATCATTAACTAAATAATTCCTATTTAAAACTAAATACTTACCTAACTAATAGTTACATTGTAGCTAGCTTAGGTTTTATTTTTATTTCACAGGCAAGTTTGTATTTATTTTAACTAGGTAGACTAGTTACTAAATAGTTATTAACTATTTATAGCTACCTAGTTAAAATAAATACAAATTTACCTGTAAAATAAAACCTAACCTATCTAACACTAACACCTAACCGTACACTACAATTAAATACATTACTTTAATTAAATACAATTAACTAAATTACAAAAAAACAAAAAACACTAAATTGCACAAAATAAAAAAGAAATGTTCAAATATTTAAACTAATTACACCTAATCTAATAGCCCTATCAAAATAAAAAAGCCCCCCCCCAAAAAAATAAAAAACCCACTAGCCTAAACTAAACTGCCAATAGCCCTTAAAAGGGCCTTTTGCGGGACATTGCCCTAAAGAAATCAGCTCTTTTACCTGTAAAAAATATACAAACAACCACCCAACAGTAAAACCCACCACCCACACAACCAAACCCCCCAAATAAAATCCTATCTAAAAAAACCTAAGCTCCCCGTTGCCCTGAGAAGGGCCTTTGGGTGGGCATTGCCTTTAAAGGGCATTTAGCTCTTTTTCAGCCCAAACCCTAATCTAAAAATAAAATACACCCCATAAACCCTTAAAAAAACCTAACACTAACCCCCGAAGATCCAGTTACAGTTTTTGAAGACCGGACATCCATACTCAACAAAGCCAGGAGAAGTCTTCATCCAAGCGGCAAGAAGACCTTAACGAAGCCGGGAGGAGTCTTCATCCAAGCATCAAGAAGTGGTCCTCCAGGCCGGCAGAAGTCTTCATCCAGACGGCATCTTCTATCTTCATCCTTCCGACGCGGAGCGGCTCCGTCTTCAAGACATTCAATTGATTCTATCAGCCAATCGGTATTAAAGTTGAAAAAATGTTATTGACTGATGCAATCAGCCAATAGGATTGAGCTTCAATCCTATTGGCTGATCCAATCAGCCAATATGATTGAGCTTGCATTCTGTTGACTGATTGGAATAGCCAATTTACTTTTTAGCACTTTAGTTATGAGTTTTATGGTACAGCTCTCTAACATAAAAGCCATAACTACTGATTTTCAGTTTACAGTACGGATCTTATAGTTATAGGCTGTACCACTCACTTTTTGGCCAGACAGGCAAACTCGTGATACCGGCGCTATGAAAGTCCCATTGAAAAAGGACTTTTGGAATGCTGCGGTAGTTACGTTGCGTGATGGCCAAAAAGGTGTGTGGTACAGATATACCTGCAAGACTCGTAATCTAGCGGATTGTCTTAGTTTTCAGGTAGTAGGGGTTAATATGGGATTGATCTCAATTACCATATTCAACCAATAGCTGTGAAGGGGTTGCTTTTTAAACCAGCACTACACAGTGCTTAGCAGATCTATGATTACGACACCTGCCGAAACGCGTAGGATCTGTTTGTCTTTATGCTTCCTGTGTTGGCATCGTTTTTAAAGCTCTACAAATAAAGTTTGGATTTTTTACTTATTCCGGTTCCCAGGTTATATTTTTCTGTTTAATACCTTGGGTTGTCTACTAAAAAAAAAAAAACAATACAGTTTTGATAGGTAAATAAAAAAGGCACAATTTCTGTTTAAATAGAGTGATAGCAAAAAGGCTACAAATTCTTTGGTAGTTTGGGCAGGTTTTTCTCTGAAATTCCCAGTAGTAAAGGGGTTAAACATAATGTTGATCTTGTAGTTATGCAGGTTAAAGGTACTGTATTGTATTGATCTCTTTTGATAGTGTGCAGTGATGCTTACAGTGATGTGAATCCAATTAACCTGTTATGCTCCAAAACCGTAGAGTTATGTGTGTCTTTTAAGGGAACTAAAAAGGGTCATTATCGGTATATAGTGGGCAAGTGTGTTGGTTAGTTTATTAATTTGGCTAATTTCTGTTAGAGTAAAAGTGCTTATTATTAAAGGGACATTCAAGTCAATATAGATGAATCACATCTTTGAATAAAAACATATATGCAATATACATGTATAAATGCTTCATGTAAATGTTATCACTGTTTTACTGTTAATATTTTCCTCTGCACATGCACATGAAGCATAGCTAGATATTCTCAGTGCACCAACATTTTATATACTGCAGCTGTTCAGAGAGCAAGTGGGGCTTGTATCATGTCAGCAATTAACAAATCAAGTCATTGTCAGATGATACAAGCATCTTATGCTATCAAAGCAAGTGCTGTGTTTAAAATGCTGGTGCACAGTGCACACTTCAAGGGACATTAAACACTAAATAGATATAATGATGCATTCAAAGAAAAGATTAGTCTGAGAATAACACATAGATATATTTTTTAAAGTTTTATTAGCTGTTTAAATATTGACAAACTAAGTGTAAACTTTTAGTGTCCATAAAACAATGGGAGCTGCCATGTTGTAACGAAGGTTACCTACTCTGCTTTGGCCAATTAGGGACAGTTATAAATAGGTCACTAGAGTGTGCAGCCAATGGTTGTGCTGGATTTAACAGTGTTCTGCACTTCCATTTCTAACAGGAACTGAAAAGCTCACAATTTCAGAATGGAATTACAGGCAAAGGGGACAAAATAAATAATGAACGTATATTGCAGAGTTTTTTAATATATGATTTTTCATTTTATATTTCCATCTCAAAGTGTTTAATGTCCTTTTAAATACACTTTTGAACAGCTATAACTTTCACTAGAAGCATGTGCACACATGATTATGTGCAAGCAACAGTGCTATAATAAAATGCAGTAACACATTACAGCATTTTGTTTTTGCACCTTTGGGGCCCATTTATCAAGCTCCGGATCTCGCAAGCCTGCAGGCTCGCCAGAAACAGCAGTTATGAGGCAGCGGTCTAAAGACTGATGCTCCATAACCTGTCCGCCTGCTCTGAGGTTTGATTGACACCCCCCTGCTGGCAGCCGATTGGTCACGAATCTGCAGGGGGCGGTGGATTATGGAGAGCGTATTGCATTCAGCGAGGTCTGGCGGACCTGATCCGCACTGTCGGATCAGATCCGCCAGACCTTTGATAAATATCCCCCTTTGTGTCTCCTTTCAGGACTAGTTGATAAACAGAATTATTACTGCTTTCTTGGTGGACAGTCACATGCCTTACAAGAATAAAAACAAAAACATGCTTCCTTTTTTTTTCTCAGTGCAGGAGGATTTTTTTTTTTTTTTTACTGAAAACAAAACAACTTTTAAATGAATCAGAGAAAAAAATAATACTTTAATGTCCCTTTAACTCATAAAAACTAGTATAATGCACAGCTAATAATGTGGGTAACTAGTAAATACCTAATAGCCTTCAATTTCTGCCTGGGAAGATTATTGTGCTTAATCCTCTTAAAGGCTAAAGTATAAACCCTTACGTTTCCTTTCTACTTAAAACTCATTTTTGGATCAGAAAACTGGTTATTACATGTTTTTATTATATTGTAATATACTTGTTAAAGGGACATACAAACATTTTTTTTTTCATGTTTCAGATACAGCATGCAATTTTAAATATGTTTCCAATGTATTTCTATTGTCTAATTTGTTTAGTTCTATTTGTATTCTTTGTTTAAAAATACACATAGGTAGGCTCAGCTGATTAGAGACTGCACATATATCCCTCTTGTCATTGTCTTTCAGCTAGCTCCCAGTAGTGCATTACTGCTTCTTAACAAAGGATACCAAAAAACAAACGGCTAGATTTAGAGTTTGGTGGCCAAAGGGGTGCGTTAGCTACGCGTTCTTTTTTTCTCCCGCACCTTTTAAATACCGCTGGTATTTAGAGTTCACAGAATGGCTGAGTTTTCAGTGCGTTAGGCTCCAAAAAGGGAGCGTAGAGCATAATTTAACGCCACTGCAACTCTAGATACCAGCGGTGCTTACGGACGCGGCCAGCTTCAAAAACGTGCTCGTGCACGATATCCCCATAGAAAACAATGGGGCAGTTTGAGCTGAAAAAAAACCTAACACCTGCAAAAAAGCAGCGTTCTGCTCTTAACGCAGCTCCATTGTTTTCTATGGGGAAACACTTCCTACGTCTGCACCTAACACTCTAACATGTACCTCGAGTCTAAACACCCCTAACCTTACACTTATTAACCCCTAATCTGCCGCCCCTGCTATCGCTGACACCTGCATATTTTTTTAACCCCTAATCTGCCGCTCCGTATACCGCCGCTACCTACATTATCCCTATGTACCCCTAATCTGCTGCCCCTAACACCGCCGACCCCTATATTATATTTATTAACCCCTAATCTGCCCCCACAACGTCGCCGCCAGCTACCTACAATAATTAACCCCTAATCTGCCGATCGGAGCTCACCGCTACTATAATAAATGTTTTAACCCCTAAAGCTAAAGCTAAGTCTAACCCAAACACTAACACCCCCCTAAGTTAAATATAATTTTTATCTAACGAAATAAATTAACTCTTATTAAATAAATTATTCCTATTTAAATCTAAATACTTACCTGTAAAATAAACCCTAATATAGCTACAATATAAATTATAATTATATTGTAGCTATTTTAGGATTAATATTTATTTTACAGGCAACTTTGTATTTATTTTAACCAGGTACAATAGCTATTAAATAGTTAAGAACTATTTAATAGCTACCTAGTTAAAATAATTACAAAATTACCTGTAAAATAAATCCTAACCTAAGTTACAATTAAACCTAACACTACACTATCAATAAATAAATTAAATAAACTACCTACAATTATCTACAATTAAACCTAACACTACACTATCAATAAATAAATTAAATACAATTCCTACAAATAAATACAATTAAATAAACTAACTAAAGTACAAAAAATAAAAAAGAACTAAGTTACAAAAAATAAAAAAATATTTACAAACATTACAAAAAAATTTAAACTAATTACACCTACTCTAAGCCCCCTAATAAAATAACAAAGACCCCCAAAATAAAAAAATGCCCTACCCTATTCTAAATTACAAAAGTTCAAAGCTCTTTTACCTTACCAGCCCTTAAAAGGGCACTTTGCGGGGCATGCCCCAAAGAATTCAGCTCTTTTACCTGTAAAAAAAAAACATACAATACCCCCCCAACATTACAACCCACCACCCACATACCCCTAATCTAACCCAAACCCCCCTTAAATAAACCTAACACTAAGCCCCTGAAGATCTTCCTACCTTGTCTTCACCATGCCAGGTATCACCGATCGTTCCAGGCTCCGAAATCTTCATCCAAGCCCAAACGGGGGCTGGCGATCCATAATCCGGCGGCTGAAGAGGTCCAGAAGAGGCTCCAAAGTCTTCATCCTATCCGGGAAGAAGAGGCGATCCGGACCGGCAACCATCTTGATCCAAGCGGCATCTTCTATCTTCATCCGATGACGACCGGCTCCATCTTGAAGACCTCCACCGCGGACCCATCTTCTTCTTCCGATGACTTCCCGACGAATGACGGTTCCTTTAAGGGACGTCATCCAAGAAGGCGTCCCTCGAATTCCGATTGGCTGATAGGATTCTATCAGCCAATCGGAATTAAGGTAGGAAAATTCTGATTGGCTGATGGAATCAGTCAATCAGAATCAAGTTCAATCCGATTGGCTGATTCAATCAGCCAATCAGATTGAGCTCGCATTTTATTGGCTGTTCCAATCAGCCAATAGAATGCGAGCTCAATCTGATTGGCTGACCAGATCAGCCAATCGGATTGAACCAATCAGCAAGGACAACCCAGGTTGATCACCAAAATGGGCCGGCATATTAACTTACATTTTTGAATTTCAAATAAAGATACCAAGAGAAAAAGAGAGAATGGCACTAGCACTACACTAATGTTAATACAGGGTTGCTCAAATTAGATTAGATTAATATGTGTTTGTGTACGTATATATTTATCTATGCATATGCATATCTCTGTACACGCGTTCTAATCTGAATGTATATCAATCTTAATAGTGTAGCTTGTGGTGAGCTGGGGTGCTTGTGCACAAGAACAACTTTTAGGATTGAGTCTAGAGCCCAAAGGAAGGGATCAAGACTGGAAATAGTGCACTTGAGTAGCACTCCCGTCCCTGATTTGAGTAAATAACAATAATGAACTCACATTCAGGACCAAAAAGTTTCTATTCAAAAAGGATTTACTTAAAACATAACTTTTATTGGACAATAACTATAAAATCAATATGTGTATGTGTGTGCTTTAAAAACACATAGGAACTGGATTGTAAATATTGGCTAATGGTCAATTTGGCAACCTAGTTATACTGTTATAAGGGGCACCTCTAATGGGTCCCGCTTTATTTATATATATATAGGTGCTTGTTTATATTTTGTATCATACGCTAGGGGTGGATTGGAGTGCTTCACAATGAGTTCACACCTAGGTGCTGTATATGGCACTTGCTGGGTTTGTGGTTAGGCTAGTCAAATGTATAATTCAGGTTTTGCATATGGGATGTCTGATATAATAGTTGTCAAATTGACTTTTTCCAGACCTTCTACTCCGGTCTGGTTTAGTATATTTGACTTCAGACTCTCTGGTAATATGATAAATTATACGTTGGTTATTAGGCTTCTGTGAGTGCCCTAATATCTCATAGAATACTTTTAGACTTTATGTCTTATGGGTAGAGATATATGAGCCAGGAATTAAATTGGAGTATCTTTTACAACTTGTTAAGGCATGTAATACTGATGCCTAGAGGTCTTTGTCACTTTTGTTTCAAGTGCAGTCAGTTAATAATAATACCAATGGGTTTGATAGCAGATTTTGTTGGAATAATTATAATACTAGCTTCCAATTGGTACACAGGGTCTACGTTAAGCTTTATTTACAGCTGTAAGACATATACATTTTAGGATGAAGGATTGGATTTACTTGGTTAAACTGGAATTTGCTTGGTGCAATATAATTTTTCCTTCTTTTTTCTTTGTATATTATGTATCAATTTCTGGTTTTGATATCTATTAACATATATGATCTAAAATGACCTGTTATTTAATCCACATCTTAGGGTGTTTGGTGTAAAATTTCAGATTTTAAGTCTTGTATTTGACTGTTGTAAAACTGTAATGATTTTATTTTGTATTTTTTTATTTTTAATTTTTTAAAAATTCTTTATTTTTGTATAGGCGATTTAGTGATTGCCTTATTTTGGCAAGTGTGCTTACAGGTTAAGTCTGTATGACATCACCTGACATTCACCTCATAAATGTGGCTTAATTCAGATTACCCACATACAATACCCTTTGTCTGTTTAGCTGTTTTTGAATTAAAGATACAATACTATTACAGCTAAATCTTGCAGTAATTATTTGTGCGTGTTATAACTGGTCTTGGTGGCTGTTTAGCTTATATGTTAATTTTTTGAAAAAATGGGAAAAGAAAAAACTGTATCTTGAGAGAGGCCTTATTTTGGCCTTGTTGGTAATAAATTTAATCTAAATTCCAGTTCAAGTTTGTGTGTCCTTTACATCTATTATATCACTGGCATGTAGCACAACTGTCAGAATACCATAGGGGTCAGTGTACGATTACTTGGATATAATATGCTTAGTTAAGTTTGTAGTTAGCATTGACTTGATATCATATAGTACTCGTACTGTTTGGAATGCTGTATGCTAAAATAGCGTGATACGAGTCTTGTAGTGATTCTCAAACAGTATCTGTAGCCAATGTGACTATATATATATACATTGAACTTTGCCGGATTGCCAACTTATAGAATTAAGTTAATTGTGAAACCACACACACACAGTATCTATTAGAGTTAGGTGTCGGCTTGTTTGGTAAATCGGAAGAAGTATCTTATTTAGCCCTCTGTTGTTTGTAGTTTGCGCTTCTACAGTTTACCTAACCACTTTTGCTTATTCGCTATCCCCAAATTATCTCCCCCCTTCCTGGCGTGTCACCGAATTACGGAGTGTAATTCTGACCGTTCCGGTCAATACGCTATGTTTGCTTTTTAGCTAATGTGACTATATATATATATATATTTTGATCTTTGCCGGATTGCCAACTTATAGAATTAAGTAAATTGTGAAACCAGTTCCTATGCCATTAAAAGAACCAACTGATTGGGGTGTTTGTTAGACTATACCCCCCCTGACATGTTTCGCCGTTTCTATTTCGGCTTTCTCAAAGGTGACGCGCGCCCCAGACGCCGGCGCGCGTCACCTTTGAGAAAGCCGAAATAGAAACGGCGAAACATGTCAGGGGGGGTATAGTCTAACAAACACCCCAATCAGTTGGTTCTTTTAATGGCATAGGAACTGGTTTCACAATTTACTTAATTCTATAAGTTGGCAATCCGGCAAAGATCAAAATATATATATATATATATAGTCACATTAGCTAAAAAGCAAACATAGCGTATTGACCGGAACGGTCAGAATTACACTCCGTAATTCGGTGACACGCCAGGAAGGGGGGAGATAATTTGGGGATAGCGAATAAGCAAAAGTGGTTAGGTAAACTGTAGAAGCGCAAACTACAAACAACAGAGGGCTAAATAAGATACTTCTTCCGATTTACCAAACAAGCCGACACCTAACTCTAATAGATACTGTATGTGTGTGGTTTCACAATTTACTTAATTCTATAAGTTGGCAATCCGGCAAAGTTCAATGTATATATATATAGTCACATTGGCTACAGATACTGTTTGAGAATCACTACAAGACTCGTATCACGCTATTTTAGCATACAGCATTCCAAACAGTACGAGTACTATATGATATCAAGTCAATGCTAACTACAAACTTAACTAAGCATATTATATCCAAGTAATCGTACACTGACCCCTATGGTATTCTGACAGTTGTGCTACATGCCAGTGATATAATAGATGTAAAGGACACACAAACTTGAACTGGAATTTAGATTAAATTTATTACCAACAAGGCCAAAATAAGGCCTCTCTCAAGATACAGTTTTTTCTTTTCCCATTTTTTCAAAAAATTAACATATAAGCTAAACAGCCACCAAGACCAGTTATAACACGCACAAATAATTACTGCAAGATTTAGCTGTAATAGTATTGTATCTTTAATTCAAAAACAGCTAAACAGACAAAGGGTATTGTATGTGGGTAATCTGAATTAAGCCACATTTATGAGGTGAATGTCAGGTGATGTCATACAGACTTAACCTGTAAGCACACTTGCCAAAATAAGGCAATCACTAAATCGCCTATACAAAAATAAAGAATTTTTAAAAAATTAAAAATAAAAAAATACAAAATAAAATCATTACAGTTTTACAACAGTCAAATACAAGACTTAAAATCTGAAATTTTACACCAAACACCCTAAGATGTGGATTAAATAACAGGTCATTTTAGATCATATATGTTAATAGATATCAAAACCAGAAATTGATACATAATATACAAAGAAAAAAGAAGGAAAAATTATATTGCACCAAGCAAATTCCAGTTTAACCAAGTAAATCCAATCCTTCATCCTAAAATGTATATGTCTTACAGCTGTAAATAAAGCTTAACGTAGACCCTGTGTACCAATTGGAAGCTAGTATTATAATTATTCCAACAAAATCTGCTATCAAACCCATTGGTATTATTATTAACTGACTGCACTTGAAACAAAAGTGACAAAGACCTCTAGGCATCAGTATTACATGCCTTAACAAGTTGTAAAAGATACTCCAATTTAATTCCTGGCTCATATATCTCTACCCATAAGACATAAAGTCTAAAAGTATTCTATGAGATATTAGGGCACTCACAGAAGCCTAATAACCAACGTATAATTTATCATATTACCAGAGAGTCTGAAGTCAAATATACTAAACCAGACCGGAGTAGAAGGTCTGGAAAAAGTCAATTTGACAACTATTATATCAGACATCCCATATGCAAAACCTGAATTATACATTTGACTAGCCTAACCACAAACCCAGCAAGTGCCATATACAGCACCTAGGTGTGAACTCATTGTGAAGCACTCCAATCCACCCCTAGCGTATGATACAAAATATAAACAAGCACCTATATATATATAAATAAAGCGGGACCCATTAGAGGTGCCCCTTATAACAGTATAACTAGGTTGCCAAATTGACCATTAGCCAATATTTACAATCCAGTTCCTATGTGTTTTTAAAGCACACACATACACATATTGATTTTATAGTTATTGTCCAATAAAAGTTATGTTTTAAGTAAATCCTTTTTGAATAGAAACTTTTTGGTCCTGAATGTGAGTTCATTATTGTTATTTACTCAAATCAGGGACGGGAGTGCTACTCAAGTGCACTATTTCCAGTCTTGATCCCTTCCTTTGGGCTCTAGACTCAATCCTAAAAGATACCAAGAGAATGAAGAACATTTGATAATTTAGAAAGTTGCTTAAAATGTCATGCTCTATCTGAATCACAAAATAAAAAAATTGGGTTCAGTGTCCCTTTAAAGGGACATGAAACCCACAAATTTTCTTTCACAGTTCAGACAGAGAAAACAATTTTAAAAACAGTTTCCAATTTACTTCTATTATGAAATTTGCTTTGTTCTCATGCTATTCTTTGTTGAAGTAATATCTAGATAGGTATTGTGCACATATCGGGAGCACTACATGACAGGAAATAGTGCTGCCATCTAGTGCTCTTGCTACTGTATAACATTGTTGCAAAACCTCTGCCATATTGTGCTGCAGACACGTGCACTCTCCTGAACTCACTTTACTGCTTTTCAACAAAGGACAACATGGAAAACAAAGAAAATTTGATAATAGAAGTAAATTTGAAAGTTGTTTAAAATTGCATGTTCTATCTCAATCACGAAATAAAAATAATGGAGGTTTATGTCCCTTTAATATCCAGCAACTTGACAATTCTTAGAGGAAAGTTTCTTAGCAAAGATGGTTCAACTCAGCAGACTGAGCCACAATACAGATACACGAGTACTTTCAAGGTGCTATACTAATTATATTTAGTTAATACAGTTTATATATATATATATGAGTATTTAATGTATAATACCTTTCACAGGTATGTGAAATTATCTGTGTGCAAAACCACTTTTTAAAACCATATAGCAATTAATGACTATCAACCAGCTGAAAATAATAATAATAATAATGACAATGAGAAGAACACAGCCATATTTGGAAATCCATGAGAGTGTCATTTCATAAGGTGTGCATATTCTTACTAAACATATGAAGTCTGAGAACAAATTATGTTCAAGTTTTTTTTTTTTATTTCACACTCTTTATGATTAGTGACTTTTCCTGTGATCTGATTGCCACCTAGTGGTGAAATGCATGTACTATTTTTATTATGTTTGCCAAGTAAGGGCTTGTTTCCACTGAGCCGCAATAGGGTTTTCTCAGGGTCATAAAATGTTAAAACTGCTGTCAGAAGACATTACGCTTATTGACAGTTTACAATGGTGCTTTTTCCATCATTACCAGCATCTGGGCTCTGGCTACCGAAAAATAATTATGCAGCCCATAGAAAATAATAGAAGCAGAAAAGTGCAAATTTACCAGGTTTCCACTGAAGGCACAAACAGTTAAAACGCTGTCGGAAGCTACTGATAAGGTCTCAAACATTATGGCTTGATCAACTAGGAGTAAAAGTAGAAATGTTAGCTTTTTGAGGCTTCTTTTCCATTGAGATTTTCAAACAATGCAAGTTTTTCACTTTATATATTTATTGTTATATGTAATATTTATTGTTATATGTAATATTTATTGCTATATGTAATATTTATTGTTATATGTAATATTTATTGCTATATGTAATATTTATTGTTATATGTAATATTTATTGTTATATGTAATATTTATTGCTATATGTAATATTTATTGCTATATGTAATATTTATTGTTATATGTAATATTTATTGTTATATGAAATATTTATTGTTATATGTAATATTTATTGTTATATGTAATATTTATTGTTATATGAAATATTTATTGTTATATGTAATATTTATTGCTGGCCCAGGTATAGTACTAGTTGTTCTAGTTATGTTCCTACTTAAATATCAATCTGTATTTACATTTAAAAATATAATCAAGCACATATCGCCATAATTCCAACTAGGCCTGGAGCTGCCATCCTAAACCACCTATCAGCACGCTTTGTGAAGAACGGTCAGGATAAGCGCGGCTCTCCTGCGTATGTAACGCTACAGGTGAACTTTTTCATTAACATCCATTTAACAAAATCAAATTGATTAATGATTGTTTAAAACTAATTGAATAATGAATAGCACGGCAGACAAATATTTGGAAAACTAAATTTCGGCCCAGATTAGAAGTAGAGTGCTATTATCAGCACAGGGGGCATTATCAATAATGTGGGCCTGTGCCCTTTCAATGAATAGCATAATCGCACAAAGCATCTCTTATATCACAAGTCGTGTTATATGTTGTACTCAAGCGCAACACATAATAGTGCTAAAAGAATGACCACAACTGGAGAGCTAAAGTAAAGTGTTAGGGTTAAATAAGTACATAAAAACACATGTTAAGCACATTAAAATAAAGTATTTCACTGTATTAATTTTAGGCTCCACTAGTAAGCAAGGCCTATCTAGTCTTTATAAATACAGACAAAGAAACCTATAGAAATTAAAGGGACATAAAAGAGCAAAGAGATAATGCTCTAATGTGTTAAAACTAAAGATGATTGTTTAGTCAGCTACAGGGCAGAGATGTACTATTGGGACCTGCCTGAAGATATCTAGTAGGCCAATAACAAGAGGCATATGTGTGTAGCCACGAATCACCAGCTAACTGCAACTAGTGCCTTGCTGTCTTGATGCTACCTTGTTATGATTTCAAGAATGGATAACAACAAAACAAGGTCAATTTGATAATAGAAGTAAGCTAAAAAAGTATCCTAAACTTGCATGATCTATCATAAGTACGAAAAACATAATTTATGCTTACCTGGTAAATTAATTTCTTTCATGGTGGTGAGAGTCTACGATCTATTACTCCTGGGAATTACTCTTCCTGACCACTAGGAGGAGGAAACTATTCCCAAACCCCAAAAGCTCTTTAAAACCCCATCCCCTAGTAACTAGTTTGACTTATAGCCAAGCAAGAAAGGTAGGAAAAGTAGCAAGAGAGAAAAAAGAGCAGGCAAAATAGTTTTTGTAAATTTCTTTGCACCTCAATTTTCCCTGCTCCTTTGTCTCTTGTTACTTTTCCTACCTTTCTTGCTTGGCTGTAAGTCAGACTAGTTTCTAGGGTGTGTGGTTTTAAAGAGCTTTTGGAGTTTGTGAATCTTTGCCTCATCCTAGTGGGCAGGAAGAGTAATTCCCCATAGTAATAGATCGTGGAATCTCACCACCATGAAAGAAATTAATTTATCAGGTAAGCATAAATTATGTTTTATTTCACTATCTATCCATTACTCTTTGGACACTAATACCCAAGTAGTGAAGTCCACAAGTAATGAGGGTGGGACAAGCATCTACATTCTCTTTTTTCACAATACTAAGACAACCAAAGACTACTACCTGGAGGAAAATGAATTGATACTAAACCCAAAAGTTTTCTTTTATGTTTCAGATAGAGCATTCAATTTCAAGCAACGGTCTAATTTACTCTTATTATCATTTTTTTCTGTTCTCTTGCTATCTTTATTTGAAAAAGCAGGAATGTAAAGGTTAGGAGCCGGTCCATTTTTATTCAGCATCTGGGTAGCACTTGCTGATTGGTGGCTACATTAAATTGCATTAAATATGTAAATTGTATTTTAAGTACACTGGATGTGCAAAAAAAAACAAAACATAGAAATTCTTAATTATAAGTATAAAATTCAAAGTGTAATTGTTGTATTTGCGAAAAATGGGCTTATCATGGGAGATCCAGGGGTGTAAATTAAATTGTCTATCAAATCCCAGCGTAATTCTGTACAGATTTTCGCACTGCAGATCTTACCAAGTGCACCCCTGCTCACTGCTAACTTCGTTCTATGGAGCGAATTGTTTCTTTCCATTTAGCTCCATTACTTTATATAGGAGCCATCTCGCCAGTCACAGGGACTGCCCCTTTTTTACAATAATTCCACCATGGCAGCCCCTGCAAGGATCAGTGTGAAAAACCACGTATGATCTGGCAAGGTTTAGAGACTCGGCCCCTTAGTCCTTAAAACTGCCTTATCCTAATGAAAAAAACAAGATAAGGGACACAAGAGAGAGCAGGCAACTAAAAAACTTTCCTAGGAGAAAACAAATTGCTGAAAGAAACAAATATTCCAAAACAAAAGCACATATACATAGGTTAAAAAAAAGAGCTTGCAAAAAACAACAACATAAAAACAAATTAAAGGTATAGTAAACACCAAAAAATGTATTGTTTAAAAAAATAGATAATCCCTTTATTTACCATTCCCCAGTCTTGCATAACCAACACAGTTATATTAATATACTTTTTACCTCTGTAATTACCTTGTATCTAAGCTTCTGTTGACTGCCTCCTTATCTCAGTTCTTTTGACAGACTTGCATTTCAGGCAATTAGTGCTGACTCTTAAATAACTTCACGTGCATGAGCACAGTGTTATCTATATGAAACACATGAACTAACTCCCTCTAGTAGTGAAAATCTGTCAAATGCAGAGGCGGCCTTCAAGGACTTAGAAATTAGCATATGAGCCTACCTATGTTTAGCTTTCAACTAAGAATAACAAGAGAAAAAAGCAAATTTGATGAGAAAGTTATTTAAAATTACTTGTTCTAATTTGGAAAAGATCTTGTCAGGTTAGGAAATGTCCAGAAGAAGACGCAAATGCTAGGGCGAACTTAAACAACACCCTTGCACTCTGAGTTTAATCCAGGATGTGACCCCACGACAACCTCCAAAAAACAAAGTACTCACGATATGGAGCAGGGTTAGCGTGTGCCAAAGTAATTCATGATATCAGCCAGATAGGTTTCTGAATAAGGAACTGGTTTCAGGAAATGTCTTCCACAGTATCAGGAGAGCAGGGATAGTCCACTTATACTCAGACAGAAGAAGGGTAAAACAGGAAACAGTTAATAATGCAGGAGTAGGTCTTTTGTTATCAGGCAGTCTGAAGGTTAACACTGTGTAGACAGTCTTTGCAGAGTATGCAACAGGTAATCAGGCAGTTTGAGGGTTAACACTGAGTAGACAGTCTTTGCATAGTATGCAACAGGTAATCAGGCAGTTTGAGAGTTAACACTGTGTAGACAGTCTTTGCAGAGTATGCAACAGGTAATCAGGCAGTTTGAGGGTAAACACTGTGTAGTCAGAACTTGCAGAATTAACAACATGTAATCAGGTAGTTTGAAGGTTAACACTGTGTTGTCAGAACTTGCAGAGATAGCAACAGGTAAGCTGGTAGTTTGAAGGTTAACACAGATTAATCAGTACTTGTTGAGATTGGCAACAGGATATCAAGCAGTTTGAAGGTTTACACTGAATAATTGTATTTGCAGAGTTTGGAAACAGGTAAACATGCAGATTGAAGGTTTCACAGAAATAACAGTATTTGAATAGTTAGGCAGTACACAGAGTAGTCTGAATATGCAGGGTTTGCAGCAGGTAAACAGGAAGTTTGAAAGTTTCACAAAACAAACAGTACTTGCATTGTTTGGAGACAGGTAATCAGGAGGTTGAAGGTTAATCCAGCATAGTAAATCCTTGAAGAGATTGGCAACAGAAAAGCAGCAGTTAGAGAGATTCCTCAGCGAAATCCTATCAGAAGCCACAAAGTTAACAAACAAACTGGCACTGGAGAAACAGGAAGCCAAGAATAAAAAGCCTGGTTGTGACATCATCAGGAAGGGGTGGCTCAGACACCTGTCAATCAAGCACACAGAGAGGACTGCAGAGCTTCCCAGCAGCTGAGCGTGACAGTGCCCCCTCCTCAAGGACCCCTCCGGGGGACCCGACCGGGCCTGGCAGGGTATTTCTTGTGAAAAGAATTGACAAGAGCTGGAGCATGAACATGAGAGGCCGGTTCCCAAGATCGTTCAGAGATAGGATAACCCTTCCAATGGACCAGGTAGTACAGCCGATTGCCCCGTAGCTTGGAATCGAGAATCTGGCTGACTTCAAACTCAGAAGTTCCCTCTACGGAAAGTGGAGGAGGTGGTTTACTCTTGATAGAGTACCGATTGTAGATGAATGGCTTGAGTAGGGAGACATGAAACACTGGATGGATCTTGAGTGTCTTGGGTAAGGCCAGGCGGTATGCAGAAGAACAAACTCTGGAAACAATTCGAAAAGGTCCAATGTACTTAGGACCCAACTTGGTACAAGGTTGTTTTAGACGTATGAATCTGGTGGATAAAAATACTCTGTCTCCAGTACGAAGTAAAGGAGCCTTGCACCTTCTGCGATCAGCATATTTCTTATGTCTTAAGGAAGAAGAGAGTAGATTTTGACGAATGAGTTGCCAGTGATTACTGAGATTTTTCACTATACGATCTGCTCCAGGGACTTCAGTAGAACTGGTAATCATAGGAAAGGTTCTAGGTTCAAATCCATAAGCTGCCTTAAAGGGAGAGGTCTGTAACGAGGCGTTATAACGTGAGTTGTGAGCTAATTCCGCCAAAGGCAATAACTGAGACCAGTTGGAGTGGTGATGGTCTACATAATGTCTTAGAAAAGATTCCAAGGCTTGATTTACACGCTCAGTCTGTCCGTTGGATTGAGGATGGTGTGCAGTAGAAAGTGATATGTTGATTCCGAAGTGTTTACAAAAAGACCTCCAAAATTTGGAAACAAATTGGACTCCACGATCTGAGACTATGTCAGTGGGAAAACCATGTAAACGAGATATATGTAGAACAAAGAGTTCAGAAAGTCTTTGAGCTGAAGGCAAGCCTGGAAGAGGTATGAAGTGAGCAGACTTGGAGAACTGATCCACCACTACCCAAATGGTCGTATTTCCAGCAGAAACAGGAAGATCTGTAACAAAGTCCATGGATAAGTGAGACCAAGGGTAATGAGGAATAGGAAGAGGGTGTAATAGACCAAACAGTCGATGAGAAGATTGTTTGTTCGAAGCACAAGAACTACAAGCAGCAATATAATCCTTAACATCCCTCCTCATAGTGGACCACCAAACATGCTGCTTCAGTTTCCACAATGTATTGGTTATTCCCGGATGACCTGCTGAAATGTTGTCATGAGCCCAACGTAGAAGCTTAAGACGTAATCCTTTGGGTACATACAGGATACTAGAAGGTAGTTTGCAAGAAGATGGTACCCGGACTTGAGCAGCATGTAAAGCCTGTACTGGAAAAGAGGATACTTGAGCCAAAACTTTGACTGGACGTAGTATAGGTTCTGAATCCAATGGAGAAGGTTCAGAGGATTGGAACTGCCTAGATAAAGCATCTGCCTTGGAATTTTTTGAACCAGGAACATAGGAAAGTACAAAATTAAACCTGGAGAAGAACAAGGCCGACCGAGCCTGACGAGGATTGAGACGTGTAGCTGTTTGGAGGTATAAAAGATTCTTGTGATCTGTCAGAATGAAAAAAGGTTGACTGGTACCCTCTAACCAATGCCTCCATTCTTCCAAAGCTAATTTTATAGCCAAAAGCTCCTTATTGCCCACATCATAATTTAACTCGGCAGGATTGAATTTTTTCGAAAAGAACGCCACAGGATGTATCTTGCTGGTAGTCGGATCACGTTGGGAGAGAACAGCTCCAGCTGCTATAGAGGAAGCGTCAACCTCCAAAATAAACTGGAAATCAGGAATTGGATGACTGTGAAGAGGTGCAGAAGAAAATGCTGATTTTAGCGTTTCAAAAGCCTGTACTGCCGAAGAGGACCAATTCTTACAATTTTGCCCTTTCTTAGTAAGAGAAGTGAGTGGAGACGTGATGTCAGCAAAGTTCTTTATAAACTTTCTATAGTAATTGGCAAAGCCAAGAAACCTCTGCAGGGATTTGAGAGTAGTTGGTCTGGGCCAGTCCTTGATAGCCGACAGTTTAGCAGGATCCATCTCAAAACCTGATTCAGAAATGATATACCCCAAAAAGGGGATTGAACTCTGATGAAAAGAGCATTTCTCCAATTTAGCGAACAGGGAATTGTCTCGTAACCTCTGAAGAACCAGTCTTACATGATGTACATGTTCCTGTAATGTTTTCAAATAGATTAGAATGTCATCGAGGTAAATGATAACAAATTGATTTAGATAATCTCTGAAGATTTCGTTGACAAAGTGCTGAAATACTGCTGGTGCATTGCACAATCCAAATGGCATTACTAGATACTCGTAGTGACCAAATCTAGTGTTAAATGCCGTCTTCCATTCATCTCCTTTACGGATTCTGACCAGATTGTAGGCCCCACAGAGATCTAACTTGGAAAAAATAGAAGCACCTTGAAGACGATCGAATAACTCAGAAATGAGCGGCAGAGGATAGCTGTTTTTGACAGTAATCTGATTCAAGGCTCGATAATCAATACAGGGACGAAGACCTCCATCTTTTTTCCCAATGAAGAAAAAACCTGCACCCACAGGTGAAGAGGAAGGACGAATGAATCCTCTGGCTAAGTTGTCCTTTATGTATTCCTCAAGAGAGACATTTTCTTGACGAGAGAGGGGATAGGTCCTTCCCTTAGGTAGAGGAGCCCCTGAATACAATTCGATAGGACAGTCAAATATCCGGTGTGGAGGTAACGTCTCAGCCTCTTTTTTAGAAAACACATCACAAAAGGCATGACAGTAATTGGGCAATGATTCAGGAACTTCCACCATAGCTACGACAGGACAGGATGGTTTAGAGGGATATTGCAGGCAATGTTTGAAACAGGTAGTTCCCCAGGAAATAAGTTCTCCTTTACACCGTGAGAAAACTGGATCATGAAGCTGCAACCAAGGTAACCCCAGAATCAATGGTATGTGGGGAGAAGAAATGACATCAAAATGAATAATTTCAGAATGAAGTATGCCCACAGTCAAAAGAAGAGGAATGGTAGAATGTTGTATGATACCAGTACCTAGAGGCTGTCCACTGACAGTAGTTACCTTAATTAACTGTTTCTTGGCTTGAAGAGGAATCCTGAGAGAGTCAGCAAAGTTTGAATCAATGAATACTCCAGCAGCTCCAGAATCGATGAGAGCTTGAGCTCGAAACTTGGTGTTTCCAACAGAGATAGTTACAGGAACAAAAAGTTTAGAATTGAGGGAAGACATGGGATTCTGGCTTAACTCTGTCCCTCTATCAAAAGTTAAGCCTTGGCTTTTACTGGCCGGATAGGACAGTCCTTCAGTAAATATCCTTTGGTACCACAATACAGACATAACCCAAGAGTACGCCTTCTATGGCGTTCAGCTTCTGACAATTTAATAGCTCCTACTTCCATGGGTTCCACAGACTCAGGAGATTGGGAATTATTATTAGAAAGACTTGAGGTTCGAATAGGAGGAGGAAAAGAAGATTTAACAAAGGATCTCTGATTCCTATCTCTCTCCTGAAGACGTTCAGAATGCCGGGCGTCAAGAGTAATACATAAATTGATAAGACCCTCCAATGAATCGGGGAGTTCCCGAAATACAAGTTCATCCTTAAGGCGTTCGCAAAGTCCTTTGCGAAAAGCTGCCCGTAAGGCTCCATGGTTCCAATCAGTTTCTGCGGCTAAAGTCCTGAATTCAATAACATATTGAGCTACCAAAAGGGATCCCTGTCTCAGATCCAACAATCCTGCCTCAGCAGCTCCAGACCTCCCAGGCTTGTCAAAAACAGAAGAAAAAATGGACACAAATAATTCCACATCCTGTAGTAACGGATCATTCTTCTCTAAAAGAGGGGACACCCAGGCTAGAGCCTTACCCTTCAAGAGAGAAATAATAAAGGTGATTTTGGAAGTAGAATTGGAAAAAACTTGAGGATTGTTTCTGAAGTGTAAACGACACTGATTAAGGAATCCACGGCATTCTTCAGGATTACCGTCATATTTATCTGGAAGTGGGATTCGTGGTATATTCTGTCCAACAGTTTGAGATGGATTAAAGACAGCATTGGTGCTAGTAGCAGTGGCAGCAGGAGTCACCGTCGCTTGAGAAGGAGCGGAGAGGTTATGTAGCAGAGCAGTAATCTGGTCAAGCTTGGAATCCAAAGATTGCAAATGAGCAGAATGATTTCCTAGAAGTTGCCCTTGTAGAGCCACAGCCCTGGATAACTCGTCAGGGTCCATATTATGGCCAGTTTGTACTGTCAGGTTAGGAAATGTCCAGAAAAAGACCCAAATGCTGGGGCGAACTTAAACAACACCCTTGCACTCTGAGTTTAATCCAGGACGTGACCCCACGACAACCTCCAAAAAACAAAGTACTCACGATATGGAGCAGGGTTAGCCTGTGCCAAAGTAATTCATGATATCAGCCAGATAGATTTCTGAATAAGGAACTGGTTTCAGGAAATGTCTTCCACAGTATCAGGAGAGCAGGGATAGTCCACTTATACTCAGACAGAAGAAGGGTAAAACAGGAAACAGTTAATAATGCAGGAGTAGGTCATTTGTTATCAGGCAGTCTGAAGGTTAACACTGTGTAGACAGTCTTTGCAGAGTATGCAACAGGTAATCAGGCAGTTTGAGGGTTAACACTGAGTAGACAGTCTTTGCAGAGTATGCAACAGGTAATTAGGCAGTTTGAGAGTTAACACTGTGTAGACAGTCTTTGCAGAGTATGCAACAGGTAATCAGGCAGTTTGAGGGTAAACACTGTGTAGTCAGAACTTGCAGAATTAACAACATGTAATCAGGTAGTTTGAAGGTTAACACTGTGTTGTCAGAACTTGCAGAGATAGCAACAGGTAAGCTGGTAGTTTGAAGGTTAACACAGATTAATCAGTACTTGTTGAGATTGGCAACAGGATATCAAGCAGTTTGAAGGTTTACACTGAATAATTGTATTTGCAGAGTTTGGAAACAGGTAAACATGCAGATTGAAGGTTTCACAGAAATAACAGTATTTGAATAGTTAGGCAGTACACAGAGTAGTCTGAATATGCAGGGTTTGCAGCAGGTAAACAGGAAGTTTGAAAGTTTCACAAAACAAACAGTACTTGCATTGTTTGGAGACAGGTAATCAGGAGGTTGAAGGTTAATCCAGCATAGTAAATCCTTGAAGAGATTGGCAACAGAAAAGCAGCAGTTAGAGAGATTCCTCAGCGAAATCCTATCAGAAGCCACAAAGTTAACAAACAAACTGGCACTGGAGAAACAGGAAGCCAAGAATAAAAAAAAGCCTGGTTGTGACATCATCAGGAAGGGGTGGCTCAGACACCTGTCAATCAAGCACACAGAGAGGACTGCAGAGCTTCCCAGCAGCTGAGCAAGACAGTGCCCCCTCCTCAAGGACCCCTCCGGGGGACCCGACCGGGCCTGGCAGGATATTTCTTGTGAAAAGACTTGACAAGAGCTGGAGCATGAACATGAGAGGCCGGTTCCCAAGATCGTTCAGAGATAGGATAACCCTTCCAATGGACCAGGTAGTACAGCCGATTGCCCCATAGCTTGGAATCGAGAATCTGGCTGACTTCAAACTCAGAAGTTCCCTCTACGGAAAGTGGAGGAGGTGGTTTACTCTTGATAGAGTACCGATTGTAGATGACTGGCTTGAGTAGGGAGACATGAAACACTGGATGGATCTTGAGAGTCTTGGGTAAGGCCAGGCGGTATGCAGAAGAACAAACTCTGGAAACAATTTGAAAAGGTCCAATGTACTTAGGACCCAACTTGGTACAAGGTTGTTTTAGACGTATGAATCTGGTGGATAAAAATACTCTGTCTCCAGTACGAAGTAAAGGAGCCTTGCACCTTCTGCAATCAGCATATTTCTTATGTCTTAAGGAAGAAGAGAGTAGATTTTGACGAATGAGTTGCCAGTGATTACTGAGATTTTTCACTATACGATCTGCTCCAGGGACTTCAGTAGAACTGGTAATCATAGGAAAGGTTCTAGGTTCAAATCCATAAGCTGTCTTAAAGGGAGAGGTCTGTAATGAGGCGTTATAACGTGAGTTGTGAGCTAATTCCGCCAAAGGCAATAACTGAGACCAGTTGGAGTGGTGATGGTCTACATAATGTCTTAGAAAAGATTCCAAGGCTTGATTTACACGCTCAGTCTGTCCGTTGGATTGAGGATGGTGTGCAGTAGAAAGTGATATGTTGATTCCGAAGTGTTTACAAAAAGACCTCCAAAATTTGGAAACAAATTGGACTCCACGATCTGAGACTATGTCAGTGGGAAAACCATGTAAACGAGATATATGTAGAACAAAGAGTTCAGAAAGTCTTTGAGCTGAAGGCAAGCCTGGAAGAGGTATGAAGTGAGCAGACTTGGAGAACCGATCCACCACTACCCAAATGGTCGTATTTCCAGCAGAAACAGGAAGATCTGTAACAAAGTCCATGGATAAGTGAGACTAAGGGTAATGAGGAATAGGAAGAGGGTGTAATAGACCAAACAGTCGATGAGAAGATTGTTTGTTCGAAGCACAAGAACTACAAGCAGCAATATAATCCTTAACATCCCTCCTCATAGTGGACCACCAAACATGCTGCTTCAGTTTCCACAATGTATTGGTTATTCCCGGATGACCTGCTGAAATGTTGTCATGAGCCCAACGTAGAAGCTTAAGACGTAATCCTTTGGGTACATACAGGATACCAGAAGGTAGTTTGCAAGAAGATGGTACCCGGACTTGAGCAGCATGTAAAGCCTGTACTGGAAAAGAGGATACTTGAGCCAAAACTTTGACTGGACGTAGTATAGGTTCTGAATCCAATGGAGAAGGTTCAGAGGATTGGAACTGCCTAGATAAAGCATCTGCCTTGGAATTTTTTGAACCAGGAACATAGGAAAGTACAAAATTAAACCTGGAGAAGAACAAGGCCCACCGAGCCTGAAGAGGATTGAGACATGTAGCTGTTTGGAGGTATAAAAGATTCTTGTGATCTGTCAGAATGAAAAAAGGTTGACTGGTACCCTCTAACCAATGCCTCCATTCATCCAAAGCTAATTTTATAGCCAAAAGCTCCTTATTGCCCACATCATAATTTAACTCGGCAGGATTGAATTTTTTCGAAAAGAACGCCACAGGATGTATCTTGCTGGTAGTCGGATCACGTTGGGAGAGAACAGCTCCAGCTGCTATAGAGGAAGCGTCAACCTCCAAAATAAACTGGAAATCAGGAATTGGATGACTGAGAAGAGGTGCAGAAGAAAATGCTGATTTTAGCGTTTCAAAAGCCTGTACTGCCGAAGAGGACCAGTTCTTACAATTTTGCCCTTTCTTAGTAAGAGAAGTGAGTGGAGACGTGATGTCAGCAAAGTTCTTTATAAACTTTCTATAGTAATTGGCAAAGCCAAGAAACCTCTGCAGGGATTTGAGAGTAGTTGGTCTGGGCCAGTCCTTGATAGCCGACAGTTTAGCAGGATCCATCTCAAAAACTGATTCAGAAATGATATACCCCAAAAAGGGGATGGAACTCTGATGAAAAGAGCATTTCTCCAATTTAGCGAACAGGGAATTGTCTCGTAACCTCTGAAGAACCAGTCTTACATGATGTACATGTTCCTGTAATGTTTTTGAATAGATTAGAATGTCATCGAGGTAAATGATAACAAATTGATTTAGATAATCTCTGAAGATTTCGTTGACAAAGTGATGAAATACTGCTGGTGCATTGCACAATCCAAATGGCATTACTAGATACTCGTAGTGACCAAATCTAGTGTTAAATGCCGTCTTCCATTCATCTCCTTTACGGATTCTGACCAGATTGTAGGCCCCACAGAGATCTATCTTGGAAAAAATAGAAGCACCTTGAAGACGATCGAATAACTCAGAAATGAGCGGCAGAGGATAGCTGTTTTTGACAGTAATTTGATTCAAGGCTCGATAATCAATACAGGGACGAAGACCTCCATCTTTTTTCCCAATGAAGAAAAAACCTGCACCCACAGGTGAAGAGGAAGGACGAATGAATCCTCTGGCTAAGTTGTCCTTTATGTATTCCTCAAGAGAGACATTTTCTTGACGAGAGAGGGGATAGGTCCTTCCCTTAGGTAGAGGAGCCCCTGAATACAATTCGATAGGACAGTCAAATATCCGGTGTGGAGGTAACGTCTCAGCCTCTTTTTTAGAAAACACATCACAAAAGGCATGATAGTAATTGGGCAATAATTCAGGAACTTCCACCATAGCTACGACAGGACAGGATGGTTTAGAGGGATTTTGCAGGCAATGTTTGAAACAGGTAGTTCCCCAGGAAATAAGTTCTCCTTTAGACCATGAGAAAACTGGATCATGAAGCTGCAACCAAGGTAACCCCAGAATCAATGGTATGTGGGGAGAAGAAATGACATCAAAATGAATAATTTCAGAATGAAGTATGCCCACAGTCAAAAGAAGAGGAATGGTAGAATGTTGTATGATACCAGTACCTAGAGGCTGTCCACTGACAGTAGTTACCTTAATTAACTGTTTCTTGGCTTGAAGAGGAATCCTGAGAGAGTCAGCAAAGTTTGAATCAATGAATACTCCAGCAGCTCCAGAATCGATGAGAGCTTGAGCTCGAAACTTGGTGTTTCCAAAAGAGATAGTTACAGGAACAAAAAGTTTAGAATTGAGGGAAGACATGGGATTCTGGCTTAACTCTGTCCCTCTATCAAAAGTTAAGCCTTGGCTTTTACTGGCCGGATAGGACAGTCCTTCAGTAAATGTCCTTTGGTACCACAATACAGACATAACCCAAGAGTACGCCTTCTATGGCGTTCAGCTTCTGACAATTTAATAGCTCCTACTTCCATGGGTTCCACAGACTCAGGAGATTGGGAATTATTATTAGAAAGACTTGAGGTTCGAATAGGAGGACGAATCCTCTGGCTAAGTTGTCCTTTATGTATTCCTCAAGAGAGACATATTCTGAATTCAATAGCATATTGAGCTACCAAAAGGGATCCCTGTCTCAGATCCAACAATCCTGCCTCAGCAGCTGCAGACCTCCCAGGCTTGTCAAAAACAGAAGAAAAAATGGACACAAATAATTCCACATCCTGTAGTAACGGATCATTCTTCTCTAAAAGAGGGGACACCCAGGCTAGAGCCTTACCCTTCAAGAGAGAAATAATAAAGGTGATTTTGGAAGTAGAATTGGAAAAAACTTGAGGATTGTTTCTGAAGTGTAAACGACACTGATTAAGGAATCCACGGCATTCTTCAGGATTACCGTCATATTTATCTGGAAGTGGGATTCGTGGTATATTCTGTCCAACAGTTTGAGATGGATTAAAGACAGCATTGGTGCTAGTAGCAGTGGCAGCAGGAGTCACCGTCGCTTGAGAAGGAGCGGAGAGGTTATGTAGCAGAGCAGTAATCTGGTCAAGCTTGGAATCCAAAGATTGCAAATGAGCAGAATGATTTCCTAGAAGTTGCCCTTGTAGAGCCACAGCCCTGGATAACTCGTCAGGGTCCATATTATGGCCAGTTTGTACTGTCAGGTTAGGAAATGTCCAGAAAAAGACCCAAATGCTGGGGCGAACTTAAACAACACCCTTGCACTCTGAGTTTAATCCAGGACGTGACCCCACGACAACCTCCAAAAAACAAAGTACTCACGATATGGAGCAGGGTTAGCCTGTGCCAAAGTAATTCATGATATCAGCCAGATAGATTTCTGAATAAGGAACTGGTTTCAGGAAATGTCTTCCACAGTATCAGGAGAGCAGGGATAGTCCACTTATACTCAGACAGAAGAAGGGTAAAACAGGAAACAGTTAATAATGCAGGAGTAGGTCATTTGTTATCAGGCAGTCTGAAGGTTAACACTGTGTAGACAGTCTTTGCAGAGTATGCAACAGGTAATCAGGCAGTTTGAGGGTTAACACTGAGTAGACAGTCTTTGCAGAGTATGCAACAGGTAATTAGGCAGTTTGAGAGTTAACACTGTGTAGACAGTCTTTGCAGAGTATGCAACAGGTAATCAGGCAGTTTGAGGGTAAACACTGTGTAGTCAGAACTTGCAGAATTAACAACATGTAATCAGGTAGTTTGAAGGTTAACACTGTGTTGTCAGAACTTGCAGAGATAGCAACAGGTAAGCTGGTAGTTTGAAGGTTAACACAGATTAATCAGTACTTGTTGAGATTGGCAACAGGATATCAAGCAGTTTGAAGGTTTACACTGAATAATTGTATTTGCAGAGTTTGGAAACAGGTAAACATGCAGATTGAAGGTTTCACAGAAATAACAGTATTTGAATAGTTAGGCAGTACACAGAGTAGTCTGAATATGCAGGGTTTGCAGCAGGTAAACAGGAAGTTTGAAAGTTTCACAAAACAAACAGTACTTGCATTGTTTGGAGACAGGTAATCAGGAGGTTGAAGGTTAATCCAGCATAGTAAATCCTTGAAGAGATTGGCAACAGAAAAGCAGCAGTTAGAGAGATTCCTCAGCGAAATCCTATCAGAAGCCACAAAGTTAACAAACAAACTGGCACTGGAGAAACAGGAAGCCAAGAATAAAAAAAAGCCTGGTTGTGACATCATCAGGAAGGGGTGGCTCAGACACCTGTCAATCAAGCACACAGAGAGGACTGCAGAGCTTCCCAGCAGCTGAGCAAGACAGTGCCCCCTCCTCAAGGACCCCTCCGGGGGACCCGACCGGGCCTGGCAGGATATTTCTTGTGAAAAGACTTGACAAGAGCTGGAGCATGAACATGAGAGGCCGGTTCCCAAGATCGTTCAGAGATAGGATAACCCTTCCAATGGACCAGGTAGTACAGCCGATTGCCCCATAGCTTGGAATCGAGAATCTGGCTGACTTCAAACTCAGAAGTTCCCTCTACGGAAAGTGGAGGAGGTGGTTTACTCTTGATAGAGTACCGATTGTAGATGACTGGCTTGAGTAGGGAGACATGAAACACTGGATGGATCTTGAGAGTCTTGGGTAAGGCCAGGCGGTATGCAGAAGAACAAACTCTGGAAACAATTTGAAAAGGTCCAATGTACTTAGGACCCAACTTGGTACAAGGTTGTTTTAGACGTATGAATCTGGTGGATAAAAATACTCTGTCTCCAGTACGAAGTAAAGGAGCCTTGCACCTTCTGCAATCAGCATATTTCTTATGTCTTAAGGAAGAAGAGAGTAGATTTTGACGAATGAGTTGCCAGTGATTACTGAGATTTTTCACTATACGATCTGCTCCAGGGACTTCAGTAGAACTGGTAATCATAGGAAAGGTTCTAGGTTCAAATCCATAAGCTGTCTTAAAGGGAGAGGTCTGTAATGAGGCGTTATAACGTGAGTTGTGAGCTAATTCCGCCAAAGGCAATAACTGAGACCAGTTGGAGTGGTGATGGTCTACATAATGTCTTAGAAAAGATTCCAAGGCTTGATTTACACGCTCAGTCTGTCCGTTGGATTGAGGATGGTGTGCAGTAGAAAGTGATATGTTGATTCCGAAGTGTTTACAAAAAGACCTCCAAAATTTGGAAACAAATTGGACTCCACGATCTGAGACTATGTCAGTGGGAAAACCATGTAAACGAGATATATGTAGAACAAAGAGTTCAGAAAGTCTTTGAGCTGAAGGCAAGCCTGGAAGAGGTATGAAGTGAGCAGACTTGGAGAACCGATCCACCACTACCCAAATGGTCGTATTTCCAGCAGAAACAGGAAGATCTGTAACAAAGTCCATGGATAAGTGAGACTAAGGGTAATGAGGAATAGGAAGAGGGTGTAATAGACCAAACAGTCGATGAGAAGATTGTTTGTTCGAAGCACAAGAACTACAAGCAGCAATATAATCCTTAACATCCCTCCTCATAGTGGACCACCAAACATGCTGCTTCAGTTTCCACAATGTATTGGTTATTCCCGGATGACCTGCTGAAATGTTGTCATGAGCCCAACGTAGAAGCTTAAGACGTAATCCTTTGGGTACATACAGGATACCAGAAGGTAGTTTGCAAGAAGATGGTACCCGGACTTGAGCAGCATGTAAAGCCTGTACTGGAAAAGAGGATACTTGAGCCAAAACTTTGACTGGACGTAGTATAGGTTCTGAATCCAATGGAGAAGGTTCAGAGGATTGGAACTGCCTAGATAAAGCATCTGCCTTGGAATTTTTTGAACCAGGAACATAGGAAAGTACAAAATTAAACCTGGAGAAGAACAAGGCCCACCGAGCCTGAAGAGGATTGAGACATGTAGCTGTTTGGAGGTATAAAAGATTCTTGTGATCTGTCAGAATGAAAAAAGGTTGACTGGTACCCTCTAACCAATGCCTCCATTCATCCAAAGCTAATTTTATAGCCAAAAGCTCCTTATTGCCCACATCATAATTTAACTCGGCAGGATTGAATTTTTTCGAAAAGAACGCCACAGGATGTATCTTGCTGGTAGTCGGATCACGTTGGGAGAGAACAGCTCCAGCTGCTATAGAGGAAGCGTCAACCTCCAAAATAAACTGGAAATCAGGAATTGGATGACTGAGAAGAGGTGCAGAAGAAAATGCTGATTTTAGCGTTTCAAAAGCCTGTACTGCCGAAGAGGACCAGTTCTTACAATTTTGCCCTTTCTTAGTAAGAGAAGTGAGTGGAGACGTGATGTCAGCAAAGTTCTTTATAAACTTTCTATAGTAATTGGCAAAGCCAAGAAACCTCTGCAGGGATTTGAGAGTAGTTGGTCTGGGCCAGTCCTTGATAGCCGACAGTTTAGCAGGATCCATCTCAAAAACTGATTCAGAAATGATATACCCCAAAAAGGGGATGGAACTCTGATGAAAAGAGCATTTCTCCAATTTAGCGAACAGGGAATTGTCTCGTAACCTCTGAAGAACCAGTCTTACATGATGTACATGTTCCTGTAATGTTTTTGAATAGATTAGAATGTCATCGAGGTAAATGATAACAAATTGATTTAGATAATCTCTGAAGATTTCGTTGACAAAGTGATGAAATACTGCTGGTGCATTGCACAATCCAAATGGCATTACTAGATACTCGTAGTGACCAAATCTAGTGTTAAATGCCGTCTTCCATTCATCTCCTTTACGGATTCTGACCAGATTGTAGGCCCCACAGAGATCTATCTTGGAAAAAATAGAAGCACCTTGAAGACGATCGAATAACTCAGAAATGAGCGGCAGAGGATAGCTGTTTTTGACAGTAATTTGATTCAAGGCTCGATAATCAATACAGGGACGAAGACCTCCATCTTTTTTCCCAATGAAGAAAAAACCTGCACCCACAGGTGAAGAGGAAGGACGAATGAATCCTCTGGCTAAGTTGTCCTTTATGTATTCCTCAAGAGAGACATTTTCTTGACGAGAGAGGGGATAGGTCCTTCCCTTAGGTAGAGGAGCCCCTGAATACAATTCGATAGGACAGTCAAATATCCGGTGTGGAGGTAACGTCTCAGCCTCTTTTTTAGAAAACACATCACAAAAGGCATGATAGTAATTGGGCAATAATTCAGGAACTTCCACCATAGCTACGACAGGACAGGATGGTTTAGAGGGATTTTGCAGGCAATGTTTGAAACAGGTAGTTCCCCAGGAAATAAGTTCTCCTTTAGACCATGAGAAAACTGGATCATGAAGCTGCAACCAAGGTAACCCCAGAATCAATGGTATGTGGGGAGAAGAAATGACATCAAAATGAATAATTTCAGAATGAAGTATGCCCACAGTCAAAAGAAGAGGAATGGTAGAATGTTGTATGATACCAGTACCTAGAGGCTGTCCACTGACAGTAGTTACCTTAATTAACTGTTTCTTGGCTTGAAGAGGAATCCTGAGAGAGTCAGCAAAGTTTGAATCAATGAATACTCCAGCAGCTCCAGAATCGATGAGAGCTTGAGCTCGAAACTTGGTGTTTCCAAAAGAGATAGTTACAGGAACAAAAAGTTTAGAATTGAGGGAAGACATGGGATTCTGGCTTAACTCTGTCCCTCTATCAAAAGTTAAGCCTTGGCTTTTACTGGCCGGATAGGACAGTCCTTCAGTAAATGTCCTTTGGTACCACAATACAGACATAACCCAAGAGTACGCCTTCTATGGCGTTCAGCTTCTGACAATTTAATAGCTCCTACTTCCATGGGTTCCACAGACTCAGGAGATTGGGAATTATTATTAGAAAGACTTGAGGTTCGAATAGGAGGACGAATCCTCTGGCTAAGTTGTCCTTTATGTATTCCTCAAGAGAGACATATTCTGAATTCAATAGCATATTGAGCTACCAAAAGGGATCCCTGTCTCAGATCCAACAATCCTGCCTCAGCAGCTGCAGACCTCCCAGGCTTGTCAAAAACAGAAGAAAAAATGGACACAAATAATTCCACATCCTGTAGTAACGGATCATTCTTCTCTAAAAGAGGGGACACCCAGGCTAGAGCCTTACCCTTCAAGAGAGAAATAATAAAGGTGATTTTGGAAGTAGAATTGGAAAAAACTTGAGGATTGTTTCTGAAGTGTAAACGACACTGATTAAGGAATCCACGGCATTCTTCAGGATTACCGTCATATTTATCTGGAAGTGGGATTCGTGGTATATTCTGTCCAACAGTTTGAGATGGATTAAAGACAGCATTGGTGCTAGTAGCAGTGGCAGCAGGAGTCACCGTCGCTTGAGAAGGAGCGGAGAGGTTATGTAGCAGAGCAGTAATCTGGTCAAGCTTGGAATCCAAAGATTGCAAATGAGCAGAATGATTTCCTAGAAGTTGCCCTTGTAGAGCCACAGCCCTGGATAACTCGTCAGGGTCCATATTATGGCCAGTTTGTACTGTCAGGTTAGGAAATGTCCAGAAGAAGACCCAAATGCTGGGCCGAACTTAAACAACACCCTTGCACTCTGAGTTTAATCCAGGACGTGACCCCACGACAACCTCCAAAAAACAAATATGAAAAAAAACGATATGGAGCAGGGTTAGCCTGTGCCAAAGTAATTTATGATATCAGCCAGATAGATTTCTGAATAAGGAACTGGTTTCAGGAAATGTCTTCCACAGTATCAGGAGAGCAGGGATAGTCCACTTATACTCAGACAGAAGAAGGGTAAAACAGGAAACAGTTAATAATGCAGGAGTAGGTCATTTGTTATCAGGCAGTCTGAAGGTTAACACTGTGTAGACAGTCTTTGCAGAGTATTCAACAGGTAATCAGGCAGTTTGAGGGTTAACACTGAGTAGACAGTCTTTGCAGAGTATGCAACAGGTAATCAGGCAGTTTGAGAGTTAACACTGTGTAGACAGTCTTTGCAGAGTATGCAACAGGTAATCAGGCAGTTTGAGGGTAAACACTGTGTAGTCAGAACTTGCAGAATTAACAACATGTAATCAGGTAGTTTGAAGGTTAACACTGTGTTGTCAGAACTTGCAGAGATAGCAACAGGTAAGCTGGTAGTTTGAAGGTTAACACAGATTAATCAGTACTTGTTGAGATTGGCAACAGGATATCAAGCAGTTTGAAGGTTTACACTGAATAATTGTATTTGCAGAGTTTGGAAACAGGTAAACATGCAGATTGAAGGTTTCACAGAAATAACAGTATTTGAATAGTTAGGCAGTACACAGAGTAGTCTGAATATGCAGGGTTTGCAGCAGGTAAACAGGAAGTTTGAAAGTTTCACAAAACAAACAGTGCTTGCATTGTTTGGAGACAGGTAATCAGGAGGTTGAAGGTTAATCCAGCATAGTAAATCCTTGAAGAGATTGGCAACAGAAAATCAGCAGTTAGAGAGATTCCTCAGGGAAATCCTATCAGAAGCCACAAAGTTAACAAACAAACTGGCACTGGAGAAACAGGAAGCCAAGAATAAAAAGCCTGGTTGTGACATCATCAGGAAGGGGTGGCTCAGACACCTGTCAATCAAGCACACAGAGAGGACTGCAGAGCTTCCCAGCAGCTGAGCGTGACAGATCTCTTCCAAATGGGCCGCAGTAACATCGCAAAGTAGTGTGGATGTTAGTCTTATCCAATCCTCAATTGTTGAAGTTACACAAACTACTCTTTCCTCTTCCTGGAGAGAATCTCACACCAAATTACTTCTTATTTTACGCCGGAAAAAGGTTTTAGGTGTGGAAATCCTAATTTCAATTGCTGTCCTAAATGTTTGTTGTTATCGGTTAATTTGATGCATATGATATGGGATTGCCCAAGAGTCAGATATTTCTGGTTTAAATTACAGTATTGGCTCAATAAGATATTGGGGATCTCTTCCTTGACGTTAACACTAGTACATATATTATGCCTCTGGAAGGATCAGAAGAATATGCAGGTCAACAACAAAATTGTCAATATGGCTATCCTAGCAACCAGATATCTAATCTTTAAAAAGTGGAAAGGAAGAGTGACCCCAGTATTCCAGAGGCTAAGAATTGTTTGAAGAAACAATGTATTCTAGAACAGATAAATACCAATCTGAATGATGAACATGACATTGGTAAAAAAAATTATGAAATGGTCAACCTTCATTAAAACTCTCCCTCCCAATGAAATTAATTATCTAATTTACCCATTCAGAAATTCAGAACTTGTCCTTTTGGGTCTATGGTAATTTGCCGGGTTATCGCATCCCCCTCTTCTCTTCTCTTCTTTTTTTTTTTTTTTTGATGTATTAGGAAAATTATAAAACACTCCAACAGAATATTATAAGTGTATTTTGAGACAGAGATTAGATTTATATACTTGTTAGATTACAAGGACTTCATGACAGGTCAGGTCAAATTTAGAATCGCTATGCTAGCTTTTGCTTTACCATCATAGCAGGAACAACAAGGAAGGGTACTGTAGTATATTTAGAAATAAGGTCAAGCAGGATGCAATTGTTTTATGTTGTAAATACTCAAGGTTAGGAGGATAACCGCATCTAGCAGTTGCTCCTGTTTGGGTTGCTTTTGTCTTTATTTTGTTTTTTGAGGTATCTTGACACCCTGCGAGGTGCTCCTTTTTGTGCCTTTTTTGTTGTTTTCTCTGAATAATTAGTTCTGTTGGATTATTAAATAAAGCAATATAATACAATTACATGTCCTATCTGAATCATGAAAGTTTAATTTGGATTTTACTATCCCTTTAAGCTTCCATAGAGGAAAATAAATAATAATCTTAATCCTAAATAAAGGCAGAACAAAACATTGAATGTCAAGAAGAATAAAACAGAAAAAGACAAAAACTGACCCTTCAAAGAGCTGGCAGTTAAAACCAAATAATCCGGGATAAAAAACAAAATCCTAGGATTCCTAAAAGAAAACTAGGACAAACCATAAACCGTACACCAGGAAATAAAGGCCTCCGAAATCTAATTGGAAACTTTCATAGTCACAGGTTACAAGCCTAAACCAAAGTTCCATTCAATCTCCAAACCATCAAGTTTAGAAACTTGAGATATTGAAGAAAGGATGGACCTTGATACAGAGGAACTAGCCACAGAGAAAGACACCATAGAAAACAACTAAACAACTGTACAAAATCTGCAAACCACATTTGGAAAGACCAGGCGGAAGCAAACAGAATCACAGATGATCTATACTGCCTGATCCTAGCAATTACCTTTGAAAAAAGGACCAAAGGAAAAAAAGATATAGACTATAAGAAACAAGGAGCTATAAGAGAATTCACAAACTCTACCTGAGAATTCTTGGACCTTTCAAAGTAGCTTGAAATTTGTAGATCAACCGAAAAACAATCAGATCTATCTCTGGAAGACCCCAAAGACCCACAATCTAATTGAAAACATCCAAATGAAGAGACCATTCCCCTAAATACAGGGATTGGTGACTGAGAAAATCTGCTTCCAAATAACTCACCCCTGGAATATAGACTGGAGACATTAGACAACTATTGTCCTCTGCCCAAGAAAGAATTCCAGATACTTTCCTCATGACTATGGGACTTTAAGTTCCCCCTGATATAGCTATATACTACTGCAGAAATATTGCTTGACTAAAAACACAAATGAGACTCCCTTTCCAACAGGGACCAACTCTGAAGAGCCTTGAAGATCACACATAATTTCAAAATATTAAATGGAAACCTCACCTCCTGAGGAGACTAAACTCCTTGTGTTCTCCAAGACCCCCCAGACTACACCCCAGTCTGAAAGGACAGCATATCTAGATCAGGGGCCGCACCTTCATGCTGACTTGGATGAGGAAGTAGGTTTCTTAGATTATTTAGATTTGTTCCAATTTGAATTTAGCTTCCATGCCAAATTAGAAGATCTTAAAATTCTGAGTGGAGGAAGAAAATGTCTATTCTTTGTTCAGTTGAAAGGAACAAAAATGATGAGCAGCTTAAAATTTACCCTCAGACTTATCATCTTGAGAAAAAGCTCCTTTACCTCCTAGGAAACAATTATAGGATCTAACCCACAACCAGGGCTTTAACCACAAAACCCTTATAGAAAGAACTCTTAGAATAAATCAAAATCATGTCAATAACTGCATCTCAGATTAAACCATTGGCCAACTTTAGCAGACTCAAAAGGTCAAGAAAATCTTTACTAGCAGTATCAACATTTTAGATGATTTCATGCATGTGTATTTCATGTTTGGTGTTTTTTTTTAAATTACATTTTACTGCACATACACCTAGATTACGAGTTTTGAGCGCTGTAGGGAAAATAAAGAATGCAACAAAATTTGCGTTATTTAACCCCCTAAAGCGCTGCCATTACAAGTTTAAAAAAAAAAACCTGGCTTGCGCGGGCGATATGGAGATTTTGAGCTCCATACCACACCAAAAACAAGCTGTGTTTTGACGTGCTCGTGCCCACTTTTCCCATAGACATCAATGGGGAAAACCGGCAAAAAAAAAGTCTAATACCTGTGATTGCGGAAACAAAAGCTTCTAAACGCAGCCCCATTGACGTCTATGGGGAAAAAGAAAATACAGTTTAAAACTAACACCCTAACATAAACCCCGAGTCTAAACACCCCTAATCTGCTGCCCCCGACATTGCCGATGCCTGCCTACCGTTATTAACCCCTAATTTGCCACTCCTGATATCCCCACCACTATACTAAAGTTATTAACCCCTATCCCAACATCGCCCACACTATAAGCTATTAACCCCTAAACCTCTATAAGCTATAAGCTATTAACCCCTAAACCTCTGGCCTCCCACATCACTACCACTAAATAAACCTATTAACCCCTAAACCACCAGCCCCCCACATCGCAGCAACCAAAATTAAACTATTAACCCCTAACCCTAACGTAACCCTAACACCCCTTAACTTTAACATAATTAAAATAGATCTAAATTAAACTTACAATTATTAACTAAATAAACCTATTAACCCCTAAACCGCCAGCCCCACCCACATCGCAACAACCTAAATTAAACTATATTAACCCCTAAACCTAACCCTAACATAACCCTAATCCTAACCCTAACACCCCCTAACTTTAACATGATGAAATTAGATCTAAATTAAATTTACAATTATTAACTAAATAATTCCTATTTAAAACTAAATACTTACCTGTGAAATAATACCTAAGGTAGCTACAATATAACTAATAGTTATATTGTAGCTAGCTTAGGTTTTATTTTTATTTCACAGGTAAGTTTGTATTTATTTTAACTAGGTAGACTAGTTAGTAAATAGTTATTAACTATTTACTTACTACCTAGCTAAAATAAATACAAACTTACCTGTGAAATAAAACCTAAGCTACCTTACACTAAAACCTAACATTACAAAAAATAAAAAAACCTATCATTACAAAAAATAAATCAACCTACATTACAAAAAAAACAAACAAAATTATCCAAAAAAATAAAGATTATTCCTATTCTAATACCCTTTTTTTTTAAAAAAAAAAAACACCCCAAAATAAAAAAGTCTAATCTAGAATAAACAACCAAGGGCCCTTAAAAGGGCCTTTTGGGGGACCCTTAAAAGGGCCTTTTGTAGGGCATTGCCCTGAGTTAAACAGCTCTTTTGCTCCAAAAAAACATTACAAACACCCCCTAACACTATACAATTTCCCACCCCCAAACTACCAAGTGCCCTTAAAAGGGCCTTTTGGGGGACCCTTAAAAGGGCCTTTTGTAAGACTTCCGGTGGGCAGCTCACCAAGATGGCCACTGATTCACATTGCTCTGTGACTGATATCTGCAAATAAAGGATTTGTCGCAGAATCCGAAGCCACCCAGACCTCCCTTGGCAATAAGTGTGCCTGAGAAACTACCAGGATCAGGACGTTTCAACTCCTGGCTACCAAGAAGGCATACAAATAAAATTAAGCCTGCAGGCTTTTCTACCATGCTCACCCAAAACAAACAAGAGGGACCAAAATTTACAAGGAGAGAGAGCACTATAGAAGCGCTACAAGGTGCCGACGCTCAAAGCTTCTCTGCACAGGCAGTGGAACGGACCCCTATACAGTTCAAGCTTTGGTTGGGTGCATATCGTTCACACATGGGACAGGAACCTGATTGCAACCTGCCATCTTCTCCCACAGGACATTCGGTGCTGTCGCACGCTCGTTTCTTACAGAAAATGGCGGATTCAAATTTCATTTGGCCGGCTTCTAAGAATCGTTCGGCTACGGGTGTCGGATAATTTACACCCTCTTTACCCAACAGCATAGATCTCTAGCCACAACAAGAATAACCAACCTAGGTATCTCTCCCAAGTATACCACTAATCATAGCAACGGTTACGGGTATAGCTAAGTTAGTCAATTAGTATTTTTCTGGAGCCTGCATGTGTTTAATTACTTCTGTATCTTTACGTATCCAAGTCTACCGTGGTGACACTTTAAAATATACCATCTTGCTAGCGCTTGTGATGTTTTAACTAACAGGCTCCTTAATATCTTATTGGATAAAATGCAGTGTTGTGCTGCACAAGTCGCTAATCTCCACATAGACTTTAAACTGAATCCATATTCGATATATCTGTACTGGACAGCTTGTATTGTCACTCTTTCCTTATTTGTTTGATATTGTTATTCTTTTGAGTTAAGAATGGTACATTTTGATATTTAGACTATGTTCAGATTGTTTTCTTTTTGCAATATTTCTTTTTATTGAAGTCAGTGATAAAAAGTTTACATTAATTATCACAATCCTTTTTTTTTTTTTTTTTTCAAAAGGCTTAACATGAAACAACGAATACAGGGAAAACAAATGAACATTCCAAATCAAATACAAATAGAAATACAAACATCATCCTCAATATTCCAAATCATTATTGATGTTGATACACCCACCTTATGAAGAGGGCTCTTACAAGTACATCTATAATACTAGACTTTGTTACCTTATAAAGAACCAAAAATTCCATTATCTAGTTCCTTACCCTTTTGCATGGCTTATAAGTCTTGTTCCCAAAGAAATACCACATCAGCAATAAAATCTTGTTTGCCCATGTATGTGTAGTGTATTTTTTCTAGCTCCAATATATGGTCTACTTCTTTCCTCCACATTTCATTAGTAGGTACTATATCCTTCCTCCAAAACCTGGGTATTAGGCGTCTGGCACAATTAAGCATAATATGTAGTAACTTCCTCCTATATATACAAGTGACTTTAAGAATATCGGCCAGTAGGGCCAAGCTAGGTGTGAATGTAACAGAACTCCCTAGAGTCTTATCTACCCTTTCATTAATGGCTTGCCAATATGGTCTAAGGAGCGGGCACGACCACCAGATGTGGGTGAAGGTGCCCACCGCTCCACAGTGTCTCCAACAGAGGGAGGAGGAGTTAGGAAATATACTATGGATTCGCTGGGGGTTCCAGTACCACCGCGATAATAGCTTAAAGTTCATCTCTACTAGTGTCACTGACAAGGACGACTTTTTATTCTCTCTAAAAATATGGCTCCATTGGGCATCAGTGAATGTCTTGCCTAGCTCTCTTTCCCATTTTATAAGGTACGCTGGTTTTTTTGCAGGGAAAGTACCTCTCAGTATCTTATAAATTATTGAGATATGTGATTTGGTGAGATTGGGGGACGTGCATAATGTTTCAAAAGCGGTCATAGGTCTAGTAAGGTCTGCTTTGTAGGGGCTGGAAAAAATAGCATGTCTGATCTGCAAATACGGGAACCACCTTTGGAAAGGAGGCCCCAGTGTTTGGCCCACTTCAGCTTGGGAACGCATCAACCCATTGTGAAGAAGTATATGTGCTGGTACATTGGATTGAGTGCCTGCGAAGTAGGGGGTTTGAATAGTTTGAGATTTTAAGAAAAGAGGGTTATTCAGTAACGGGGTGAGGGGGGATATTGGGGTGGATATCGATCTATCTGTTGCTTGTAATTTATCCCACACTCGCAGTGTGGCAGCTATATAATAGTTATTCCAGGCCTCCGAAGGCCTACGCTTTGGGAGAATCCAGCATTGGTCCCCAAGATCTATCCCACCTGCTAGGTGCGATTCAGTCCGTACCCAAAGTTTTTCTAAAGAAGGTTGTTTCCAAGCAACAACGCGTGCTAGGTGTGTCGCTTTAGAGTAATTAAACAGGTTAGGGGCACTCATACCTCCGTCCTCTCTATCGAGGAACAGAGTGTCTCTAGTTATTCTGGGCCTTTTGTGTGACCATATAAAGTGGTCAAATCTCTTTTGTTGCTGTATAAAGAAATGTGTAGGGATATCTAAAGGAAGAACTTGGAACAGGTATAAGAATTTAGGGATAATATTCATTTTTAAAGCATTAATGCGTCCCATCCAGGAGAGCTGACCTTGTTTATGCCATATCTCCAACGTCTTGTTAACTTCTGCCTGAAGTGGAATATAGTTAAGGGAAAAAAAGTTCTGTGTGTAGGGGTGATATGTCTACTCATAGATATTTAATTTTCTGGACTATTTGAAAAGGTGTGTGAGATGCAAGAAAACAAGTTTCCTCTTCATGAAGATGTAATGGCAAAATCATCGACTTTTCCATATTTACTGAAAAATTCAATACCAATTTATACTCCTCTAACTCAGCCACTAGAGCAGGTAATGAAGTGAGTGGAGAGCGTAATGTAAATATTATATCATCCGCGTAAAGCAGAGATTTTTGATTCAGTTCCCCAAAAGGGACACCTTGAATATTGTGATTGCTCCGTATCCTAATAGCCAGTGCCTCCACCGCCAGAGCAAAAAGCAAGGGCGACAGGGGACATCCCTGACGCGTGCCATTTTTTATAGGAATCACCTGAGAGAGGGTATTATTGGCACTAACATATGCTATAGGGTTACTAAAAAGGGCTTTTATGCGAGAGATCAGTGTGGGTGAAAATCCGAACCTTGACAGGGCGGACCAGAGAAAGTCCCAGTCCACCCTGTCAAAGGCCTTCTCAGCATCTGTAGAGAGAAGTATGAGAGGTGTTTTAGATGAAGAAGCGGAGAAAAGAGTATGCAAAACCCTAATAGTATTTTCTTTAGCTTCCCTGCCGGGGATGAAGCCCACCTGGTCCGAATGCAGTAGGGAGGGGAGATACTTACTTATTCTCGTGGCTAGTAACTTAGCATATAGTTTGATATCAATATTTATTAAAGATATGGGGCGGTAGTTAGAAACTTTATCTTGGGATTTACCTGGTTTAGGTATCACCGAGATTGTGGCTTCAAGCAGTGTCGATGGGAGTTGATTACATTGGTCAATAGAGGTGTACATCTCTAAGAGGTGAGGACATAAGAGGGATTTAAATAGGCTATAGAATTTGGGGGAAAAACCATCCGGACCAGGGGCCTTACCCTGCGGCAGCTCCTTGATAGCTAGTAGTAGCTCTTGGGCTGTAAATTGTTTGTCTAAATCTTCTATGTCTGTGTTGGACAATTTAGGAAGCTGCGTATGCTCTAAATAAGTATTTATACGGTGAAGCTTTTCTTCTATGCTAACAGTGGGTAAATTATATAGGGAAGTATAATATTGTGCAAACTGGTTTACTATCTCAGTATTATTTAAATGGGCTGTGCCATTGGAATCCGTGATTTTAGTTATATGGGTTTTATACCTCTTCTTACGTAGTGATCTCGCTAATAAGCGTCCTGCCTTATTGCTTTCAACAAAAAAACGTGATTTGGTGGTGAGAGCTCTCATGTGAGCACTTTTAATTAAATACTGATTTAATGCTTCCCTTGCTTCCTGTAATCTCTGCAGTAGTGGCTGCGATTGAGGGTCTCTTTTTAACGCCTTTTCAAAGGCAGTAAACTCTGATGTTAGATAATTAAAATGGGCTGCACGTTGCTTACGCTGTCTATGAGTGTGTTCAATAATTACCCCCCGTATGTAGCATTTATATGCCTCCCAATTAGTAACTGCTGATGTCTCTGTATGGGTGTTAAAAGAGAAAAATTCTGTTGTTTTTTCGGCCAAATCTGTGGTAATTAGGGGGTCTAGCAAAATCTGGTCATTTAGCTTCCACCGTTGTTGAAATCCTGGTCTGGTAGACCATAAAAAAGTGGAGTTAACCATACTGTCTGACCAAGCGGTGTGATGCAACCTAGAGTCTATAAGTGAGGAGAGCATGTACTGTTCACAGAAGATATAGTCTATACCAGTATATGTGCGCTGAGGATTCGAGAAGAAGGAGAAATCTTTTGTGGAGGGATGGGCAATTCTCCACGTGTCAAAAAAGGGGATAGAGCCAATAGCCTTCCAATTGGCCTTTATTTGAGAATTCCTAATGTAGGATCTACGTGATGATGTGTCTAACGTGGGGTTGACTGGGAAATTTAGATCGCCTCCAAAGAATATAGGGCCTTTTGAAATATCAATTATCTGATTAATTACTGTTCGGAAAAAGGAAGGTTTAGGGCAGTTAGGGGCGTAGACATTAGCTAATGTAATTGGTCTCCCATAGTATAGTCCCACTAAGATTAGGAAGCGGCCCTCTTTATCTAGGTATTTGTTAAGCAATTCAAATGACGTGCCTTTTCTAAACGAGATACCGACCCCATTGTGCTTTGTCTGGCCAGAACATAAAAAGTGCTGGTCATAGTACAATTTTGAAAGTATAGGCTCTTTAGATTTTCTAAAATGAGTTTCCTGAACCATAATAATATCAATTTTTTTCTTATAAAAATCATGAAAAGCTATTGAGCGCTTTTGTGGGGAGAGAAAACCCTTAACGTTCTGTGTAGCTAGATTAAACTGACTGGGTTGCTGATGTTTTGACATGGGCTAAAAGGATATAGGTGTATTTAGGTGCAAGCAAACCAACAGAGATTAGTTGAGTGTATCACAACCTGCGGGAGAGGATGACAATAAAAACTTCAAACTGAAAATACACAATAAATAATTCTTGAACCAATTAACCGAACAAAATAATATAAATGTTTTCTGATTTAGATCAGAAATTACAGAGCGCAATAGGTGAGAGGGGGGGGAGAGGAAGGGAAAAAGGGGGTATGATATAAGAATGTAGGGCAGAAGATGCTACGAGAGAGGCAATCAGCCACAGATTTGTGGAGATGTTAGTGTAGGAGAGTGGTTGTAGCCAGAGAGAAGAAAAGAAGAGAATAGAATTGAATAGAATAGGACAGGGGGAAAGTACGGCCCGGTGGGTGCCTCCCAGACAGACCATATCTATGGAGAAGTTGACTCTATGTTGGAGCCAGAGTGAATAAAACATTAAAGCGACATGAATATTACATTATAACTTGTAAACAGTGAAATTAACATGAGGTAACATGTAGCGGATAAGTCTTATTAAATGTTTGAACTGAGAGTCTTGTTGTACCTAAGGCTAAAAAGTACCTTAAGGTAAAATCAAAGGTATAAGAAAAAGTAACTATTTTCTTTAACGTTATTAGAAGGGGGTGAAAGAGTCATTACAAAATGGTATGAAGCAGCTTCAAGTGAGGCGTGTGTGTAAACATATACTCACAATCTCTCAGGAATCAGATCAGGAAGACGTGCTTGCATTATTATCTGCGTGAATAGGAGGACTTGTGCAAATCTTCTTCCGTTGTTGTTTGTTGAGAGCTTCAGACCATAATCTTCTTTGCGGCTTTGGCAGAGGAGAAGAGAATTTTGAGGGTGGGGGAGCCTCAATCCCCGGAGTTGGGATGTCCAAGAGTTGACAAAAGTCCTCTATGTCCCCTGTGTTAGAGCATTCATAGCGTTTACCGTTCTTGATAATCTGAATAGAAACTGGAAAGCCCCACCTATAGGGGATTTTGAGTGACCTTAGATGGGCTGTGAAGCGAGCAAATTCTTTCCGCAGTAAAAGTGTTCTAGTTGACAAATCTTGATATATTTGGATTTTTCCACCTGCATATGACAATGAGGGCTACGCTCTTGCCAACTGAAAAATCTTCTCTCTGTCTCTATAGCTCGAGAAACACACTATTATGTCCCTTGGGGGTTGATTTTCATTAGGCTTGGGTCTAAGAGATCTATGTGCTCTCTCTAGAGGTACTGGATCAATCACCCTTTGGTTGGATATAGCTAGGGATTGGATAAGGTTTTGCAGGTGCTCTGGTATGTCCTCATTCTTCACAGATTCAGGAACTCCACGTATGCAGAGGTTGTTCCTCCTTGTTCTGTTTTCAATATCGTCTATTTTGTTTTCCAATTCAGATATCAGCGTCTGTTGATGCTCCATAGTATAAGATATCCCAGATATTTCTTTAGAAATTTCCTCCTTATGCTCCTCAAGGGATTCAACCCGGTGCCCTAGGTCATTTATATCTTTCTTTAATGCCGCACACTCTGTTTTGATACAAGATGTGACTTGATTTATTAAAGCCTCCATTACTTTTAGTATTACTGGGCCATCTTCCTTGTTTTGATGCTGGCTAGCTGGAGATACTGTGGGTTGCGTGGCATCAGGATTGTCTGATAATTCCTCCTCATCGCTGGAGACCTGAGGTTGATCTATCTTTTTCTTTTTGTGGTCTGCACTTTTAAAAAAAAGCGTTAACAGAGCCGGGGACCGCAGTCTGTTTCAGTGCTTTGTCACCGTTTATAATTCTGCGCTGCGCCATGCTGGAAAGGAGTGTGGAAATTTAGTGTAGCCTCTGATACGTATAGGAAGCTTCAGTCTGTACTCAGCTGTCTAAGATCAGGTTCCAAAGTCACTCAACACAGTCTATGTCTCCTATTGAGCAAGCTTGCTATACAGTTTTTCACTTTGTTCCTTTTTTTTTTTTCCTTTTTGCTTATATATTTTAAGTTCTATGCAGTCTGACTCTCAGCTTGAGGTGATTAATATGTCCCTGCTTTGAGTAAAGTGATCTCAATTATAGGAGCGTGGTGTACTAAAGGCCTGCACCGTACTCATAGCATATCTTAATAGACAGTTTTGTGCTTGTATGTTTTATATTCTATGCAGTCTTCCTCTGTACATGGAGTAGTTAGCATGCCCCTGTAGTAGATGATATGGTCTCAATTTTTAGAGCTTGGGGCTTTATAGGTTAACGCCGTTTACACAGCTTACTATGGTAGATAGTCAAAGATATCTCTTTAATGTCGTGATGCGCTGCACACATAAATAAACGATGTGTCTCACCAGAGTTTCATGTTAATGTTTTCCTGACTCCTGAGATCCTCCGGTGAAGAGATGCTGTTCTTGGTAGGTCTCCAGCTCAGGTTTTCTGAAGATTGCCACCACACTGCTAGGGCAGGTTTCAGATGCGGCCTATTTTACGGATCGACAAACGAACATCAATCCGCTCAAAGTTCAGACACAATATTTATATTTACGGTCTCCGGACTCTCTCTTCATAGTCCTCTGATGTTTACAGGCACCTCTGACTGCTTTAGCTTAGTCTGAAGAGGAACCCCACCGATACCGTTATCGGAGCTCTAGTAAGGTGCGGCCATTTCTCACGCCCGCACGCTCCGCCCCTGTTCAGATTGTTTTTATATACATGCACATCATTTTGTACTTAAAGAGTTATCTCCTAAGATTGTCTTTACCAGACATATTTTTGGAAACTATAATGTTTTAGCAAAGCTATTGTCTAATACAGCCCCACACGCAGGATTTTGACTTGGATTCACATTCATACCTAGCTTGCTATCCTAAGTGAATTATATCTCATCCACATCCCTTTTTAGTTGATTCGACACAGCCTTAACTCTGCTTAGTATGATACTTTAACAATAACTGGTGGAATCGCTATAAGTCCTGTTTGGCCACGGGAGCTGCATAAAGTGTAATCCTGTCTATTATATCATGGGGGGTTTGCTTTAAATGCTTTGCAGAATATTTTAAGTATATCGACGCATAACCCTGAAGTTTAATATCGCTGGTTAAAAATGTTAGTTATAAAACTTATTGCAATGTCAGACAGAGAAGGTCTAGATATGTGGGGAATCTTACTGAGTGTTTGTAATGCTTTTGTAGTTTGTCTGCAACATTTGCATTGGCATTTTATTATAATGTCATCACACCAAACTTATATATACCTCCATAAAAATCTACACAAGGACCTACATGTCCTCTCATTAAAGCGAGATTCCCTTTTGCATTCTGTCAAATATCTTAACTAGCGTTCCCTGATCATTACATTTATTACTTTTTCATCACACCCAATAATGGTCTATCTGGTTGCAAGCCGGCTACTCTCTCTGTGATGGGGTAAAATGCATCTCAATGTGGTAAAGGGTGATACTGCTTGTATTAAAGTCTAATTGTGGCCCTGTTTGCTGATTATTTTGTTTTATTTAATATTGTTTTTATCCTGTTATCATGGCTGTTCCAAAAGAATTCTCGGACATATCCCGTAATAGTCTATGCTAGCCAGTATATGGGCAGTCATTGTAGGATTTATGATTTACCTGGTTTCTATGTGCCTACTCTTGCTATAGATAATATGCTTGTTTTGGTTCTCCGCTGACTTCTTGATAATCAAACTATGGCATCACCCGCTCAATTAACGGGCCTAGAGTTGTTATAGACTCCTCTAATGCAATTTTTAACCCTATTACAAAACATTTAGCTTTCCCCGACTGCTAATACTGGTTGGGACGGTTATGAGGACAGCAATGCTTTATTTTATGGTTTTGTTATGTGTTGTGTTGTTTGTTATGTTGTGTTTTACTGTTTTAATTTTAAAAAACTAAGGAGCACAGGTGCAATATGAGATGATAACCAACTAATTATGCCATAACCCTCAAAGCATGGATTATTCCATATTATAACATTGCTCTAACTTCAAACTTATAGATTTCATATGTACTATGCTTTATAAAAAGAAGTGGCTGTTTCTCTTTATATTTTATGACAGCAACTGTGTCACTACTGGTCTTGTATTTGTACTCAACATGTTGTGCTCATTCCATAATACGAATTGTAATGTCGCTGTAATTCTGCCTATCAGTGTGTGTACTTAATTCATTGTACCTGTGTTTCTTCAATAAAAATGAATTGGAAAAAAGGGCCTTTTGTAGGGCATTGCCTTGAGTTAAACAGCTCTTTTGCTATAAGAAATAATACAAACACCCCATAACACTATACAAAACCCCACCCTCCAAACTACCAAGGGCCCTTAAAAGGGCCTTTGTAGGGCATTGCCCTAAGTTAAACAGCTCTTTTGCTACAAAAAAACACACCCTAAAAATATACATTACACAAAATAACAAACCAATTATCAAAAATAAAAAAAATATTCCTATTCTAATACCCATAAAAAAACACCCCAAAATAAAAAACTAATCTAGAATAAACTACCAATGGCCCTTAAAGGGGCCTTTTATAGGGCATTGCCCTAAATAAATCAGCTCTGTTTATGAAATAAAAATACAAATACCCACTAACATTACAAACCCCCACCCCCCCCAACCCACAAAATAATAAAAAAAAACTATCTAAAAAATCTAAGCTACATATTGCCCTGAAAAGGGCATTTGTATGGGCATTGCCATTAAAAGGGCATTTAGCTCTTTTACTGCCCAGACCCTTAACTAAAAAATAAAACCCACCCAATAAACCCTTACAAAAGCCTAACACTAACCCCTGACGATCCACTTACAGTTTTTGAAGTCCCGCTTGAATGATCTTCATCTCGGAGTTGAAGTCCTCATCCAAGAGGCGAGAAGTCTTCATCCAGACGGCCTCTTCAATCTTCATCCAGGCGGCATCTTCTATCTTGATCCCAGAGGCGCGGAACAGGTCCATCCTGAAGACATCCGGGGCAGAGCATCCTCTTCATATGGTCGCCCCCGTACACTGAATCTTCAATGCAAGGGGCGCGATCCAAGATGGCGTCCCTTGCCTTCCTATTGGCTGAAAAATTTGAATCAGCCAAAAGGAATTAGAGCTGCTAAAATCCTATTGGCTGTTCAAATCAGCCAATAGGATTTAAGCAGCTCTAATTGTATTGGCTGATTCCAATAGAATTAGAGCTACTTAAGTCCTATTGGCTGATTTGAACAGCCAATAGGATTTTAGCAGCTCTAATTCCAATTGGCTGATTCAAATTTTTCGGCCAATAGGAATACAAGGAACGCCATCTTGGATCGCGTCCCTTGCATTGAACATTCTGTTTTCCTGGGCAACTGTATGAAGAGGATGCTCTGCGCCGGATGTCTTCAGGATGGACCGCCTCCGGGATCAATATAGAAGATGCTGTCTGGATAAAGATTGAAGAGGCCGCCTGGATGAAGACTTCTCGCCACTTAGATCAGGACTTCGCCACCGGGATGAAGATTGATCAAGTCCTCCCCAGCGACCTCCACTGACTGCAACTCCTCCGTCCACCACCTTCATTGCTGGATCACAGGCTGCGCCAACACCCTCGCCCCCCTCAAGAAGCCGTCTAGCCACCAGCCCACCAACAGGGCCAGCTGGTTCACCCCCTCCCTCCAGGACTCCTAACGACACTGCAGACGATTGGAGAGGACATGGAGATCCAGCAAGTCCCCCTAGGACAAATCGTCCAATAAAGAAGACATCACCACCCACCACCACCTCATCAAAACCACCATGAAAACCGCCATCCTAGACAGAATCCACGCCAATGCCCACAACAGCAAGGAGCTGTTCACAATCATCAAGGAATTCTCCAAACCCAACAGCGATACCAACGACATCTCACCCTCCCAAGACCTCTGCGACAACATTGCTACCTACTTCCATCGCAAGATCATCAACATCTATGACAGCCTCGAGCTCAGAACTCACCCTTCACCACAGACCCACCCACCCCCACCGACACCTCACCCCAACCCACCACCCACCACCATCCACGGACTACCTGGATCCCCCTCACCACGGAGGACACACTCAGAATCATGAAATCAGTCCACTCCGGATCCCCCTCAGACCCATGCCCACACCATATTTTCAACAAAGCGGGCATAACCCTCGCACACGAACTCTGCCGCACCATCAACTGCTCCATCAAAACCGACACCTTCCCAGAAGACTGGAAGCACACAGAGAAACCCCTGCTGAAGAAACCTATGGCATACCCCAAACCAAAAAACTACCACCCCATCTCTCTACTCCCCTTTCCAGCCAAAGTAATTTAGAAGGCAATCAACGCACAACTTGTTGACCACATCGAGACCAACCACATCTTGGACCCCTCCCAATCCGGGTTCAGGAGCAATCACAGCAACGAGACCGCCCTCCTAATCACCACAGACGACATCCGAGCCCTGCTCGACCAAGGAGAGACCGCCACCCTCATCCTCCTGGACCTCTCAGCTGCATTCGACACTGTAGCCCACAGCACCCTCCTAACCCGCCTACACGATGCCAGTATCCGCAATAAGGCCCTGGAATGGATCACTTCCTTCCTCAGTGGCATAACCCAGAAAGTCAGACTCCCGCCCTTCTCCTCCAAACCCACAGCTGCGGCGTACCCCAAGGCTATTCACTCAGTCCCACCCTCTTCTATATCTACATGGCTCCTCTCGTCACCATCGCCCGACGACACAACCTCAACATCGTCTCCTACGCCGACGACACCCAGCTAATCATCTCACTCACCCGAGACCCCACCACCACCAAGAAAAACGTCCACAAAGGACTGACATCAATCACCACCTGGATGAATGACAACCTTCTCACACTCAACAAAGACAAGACCTAAATCCTCCTCCTCAGACTCACCGAATCCACAAGGGAAGACTCCTGGTGGCCCACAGCCCTCGGACACCCTTCAATCCCAACACACCATGCACGAAACTTAGGCGTCATCCTTGACTCATCACTCTCCATGTCTCCAAGTCTCCTTGACTTTTTTTCACATACTCCACCTACTGCGAAAAATCTTCAAGTGGATCCCTACTGATACCAGAAAGTCTGTCACCCACGCCCTCGTCAGTAGTCGAATGGACTACGGCAATGCACTCTATGCCGGGTCCACTATTAAGCTCCAAAAACGACTCCAACACATCCAAAACGCCTCAGCCAGACTCATACTTGACATCCCTCTCCAAAGCCACATCACCGAACACCTAAGGAACCTGAACTGGCTCCCCGTCAACAAGAGAATCACCTTCAAGCTCCTAACCAACGCATTCAAGGCCCTCCACAACATCGGTCCTGAATACATCAACCACCGCATCAATTTCTACACCCCCTCCAGACCACCCCGATCTGCCGACCAAGCTCTCGCAGTTAACCCCCCGCATCAGGAAATCAATAGTTGGAGGAAGGTCCTTCTCCTACATGGCAGCAAAAACATGGAACACCCTCACGCTACATCTCAGACAATCCACCGCCCTCACAAACTTCAGGAAGAACATCAAGACCCCCCCTCTTTTCCTACCTCCCTCAGTGCCTTGAGACCCTCACGGGTGATTAGTTTGCGCTTTACAAACACCCACTAGATAGATAGATAGATAGGCCGCCTAGATGAAGACTTCTCGCTGCCTGGATCAAGACTTCAACTCCGGGATGAAGATCGTTGAAGCGGGACTTCAAAAACTGTAAGTGGATTGTCAGGGGGTTAGTGTTAGGCTTTTTTAAGTTTTTTTTTGGTGTTTTTTTTTTTTAGTTTAGTGTCTGGGCAGTAAAAGAGCTTAATGCCCATACAAATGCCCTTTTCAGGGCAATGGGTAGCTTAGTTTTTTTTAGAATTAGGTTTTTTATTTTGGGGGGTTGGTTGGGTGGTGGGTTTTACTGTAGGGGGTTCTTTGTATTTTTTTTTACAGGTAAAAGAGCTGATATCTTTGGGGCAATGCCCTATAAAAGGCCCTTTAAAGGGCCATTGGTAGTTTATTGTAGGCTAGGGGTTTTTTTTATTTTGGGTGGGCTTTTTTATTTTGATAGGGCTATTAGGTGTAATTCTTTTTTATTTGGGATAATTTTGTTTGTTATTTTTTGTAACTTAGTATTTTTTTGTTTTTGTATTTAGATAGTTTGTAATTTTTAGAGTAGTGTTAGGATTTTTTTAATGTGTAGTTTAGTTTAATTTAATTGATAGTTTAATTTTAGTTTAATTATTATATTAGTTTAATTGGTAGTTTAAACTTAGTTTTTTTAATTTGACAGGTAAATTTTAATTTAATTTAAGATAGGGAAATTGTAATTTTAATATAAAGTTAGGGGGTTGTTAGGTTTAGGGGTAAATAGTTTAATTTAGTTTATTTCGATATGGGGGCTTTCGGTTTAGGGGTTAATAGTTTAGTTTAGTATATTTCGTTGTGTGGGGCTTGCGGTTTAGGGGTTAATAGGTTTAGTATAGTGGTGGTGGTGCAGGGCTTAATAACTTTAGTATAGTGGGGGCGATGTGGGCGGACGGCAGATTAGGGGTTAATAATATTGAAATAGTGTTTGCGATGCGGGAGGGCGGCGGTTTAGGGGTTAATAACTTTAGTATAGTGGTGACGATTTCGGGGAGCGGCGGAATAGGAGTTAATAATTTTTTAAAGTGGCGGTGATATCGGGAGCGGCAGATTAGGGGTTCATAAGTTTAATATAGTGTTTACTATGCGGGAGGGCCTCAGTTTAGGTAGTTTATGGGTGTTAGTGTACTTTGTAACACTTTAGTTATGAGTTTATGTTACAGCTTTGTAGCGTAAAACTCATAACTACTAACTTTAGATGGCGTTACAGATCTTGTTGTTTTAGGCTGTAACGCTCACTTTTTAGCCAGAACACAAAACTCGTAATACCGGCGCTATGGGAATCCCATTAAAAAACGTAATTTTTAGGGGTGCAGTACTGACGTTGCGTTACAGGCTAAAAGGCTTGCGGTACAGCTATACTGACAAGACTTGTAATGGCTGCGTATGGGAAAATGATGCGTTATGGGCCACAACGCTGCTATTTGACTCATAACGCAAAACTTGTAATCTAGGTGTAAGTGAATACATATTTAAAATAATTATGAAATAATGAACTGCAGGCATAGGTGTGTTATAGAAAATGACACATACTTTATGGTGGGTTTTTGTTATTGTTGAGTATTTATGCAAAATAAAGTAATTTTCTAACAGTACTTTGCTGAAAATATGTTTAAATGCAGTAGGTGCAAATGGCTAAACGTGTCTGTAGCACAGGGGTGTGAAATGGCTTTGATGTGCATAGGTTAAACAGAGATTTAAATAACTAAACATAAATTACTATGCTCCTATGTAAACCATGTACTTTTGTTGTAAGCAGGTCATTCTCGGCTAGATTTGGAGTTTTGTAAGTAACGACCCGAAAAACTAACGCCCGCGTTTTACTGGCCGCACCATAAAAATAACTCTGGTATCGAGAGTCCACATAAAGGCTGTGTTAGGCTCCAAAAAAGGAGCGTAGAGCATTTTTAACGCAGCTTCAACTCTCGATACCAGAGTTGCTTACGGACGCGGCCAGCCTCAAAAACGTGCTCGTGCACGATTCTCCCATAGGAAACAATGGGGCTGTTTGAGCTGAAAAAAAACCTAACACCTGCAAAAAAGCCGCGTTCAGCTCCTAACGCAGCCCCATTGTTTGCTATGCGGTAACCCTTCCGACGTCTGCACTTAACACTCTAACATGTACCCCGAGTCTAAACACCCCTAACCTTACACTTATTAACCCCTATTCTGCCGCCCCCGCTATCGCTGACCCCTGCATATTATTATTAACCCCTAATCTGCCGCTCCGTAAACCGCCGCTACTTACATTATCCCTATGTACCCCTAATCTGCTGCCCTAACATCGCCGACCCCTATATTATATTTATTAACCCCTAATCTGCCCCCCACAACGTCGCCTCCACCTGCCTACACTTATTAACCCCTAATCTGCTGACCGGACCGCACCGCTATTATAATAAAGTTATTAACCCCTAATCTGCCTCACTAACCCTATCATAAATAGTATTAACCCCTAATCTGCCCTCCCTAACATCGCCGACACCTAACTTCAATTATTAACCCCTAATCTGCCGACCGAATCTCGCCGCTATTCTAATAAATGTATTAACCCCTAAAGCTAAGTCTAACCCTAATACTAACACCCCCCTAAATTAAATATAATTTAAATCTAACGAAATTAATTAACTCTTATTAAATAAATTATTCCTATTTAAAGCTAAATACTTACCTGTAAAATAAATCCTAATATAGCTACAATATAAATTATAATTATATTATAGCTATTTTAGGATTAATATTTATTTTACAGGTAACTTTGTATTTATTTTAACCAGGTACAATAGCTATTAAATAGTTAAGAACTATTTAATAGCTAAAATAGTTAAAATAATTACAAATTTACCTGTAAAAGAAATCCTAACCTAAGTTACAAATAAACCTAAAGCAAGACTATCAATAAATTAATTAAATAAAATACCTACAATTACCTACAATTAACCTAACACTACACTATCAATAAATTAATTAAATACAATTGCTACAAATAAATACAATTAAATAAACTAGCTAAAGTACAAAAAATAATAAAGAACTAAGTTACAAAAAATAAAAAAATATTTACAAACATAATAAAAATATTACAACAATTTTAAACTAATTACACCTACTCTAAGCCCCCTAATAAAATAACAAAGCCCCCCAAAATAAAAAAATGCCCTACCCTATTCTAAATTACTACAGTTCAAAGCTCTTTTACCTTACCAGCCCTGAACAGGGCCCTTTGCGGGGCATGCCCCAAGAAATACAGCTCTTTTGCCTGTAAAAAAAAACATACAATACCCAAGCCCCCCAACATTACAACCCACCACCCACATACCCCTAATCTAACCCAAACCCCCCTTAAATAAACCTAACACTAAGCCCCTGAAGATCATCCTACCTTGTCTTCACCATACCAGGTTCACCGATCGGTCCAGAAGAGCTCCTCCGATGTCCTGATCCAAGCCCAAGCGGGGGGCTGAAGAGGGCCATGATCCAGCTGAAGTCTTCATCCAAGCGGGGCAGAAGAGTTCTTCCATCCGATTGAAGTCTTCATCCAAGCGGCATCCATCCGGAGCGAAGCGGCAGCATCCTGAAGACCTCCACCGCGGAACATCCATCCTGGCCGACGACTGAACGACGAATGACGGTTCCTTTAAATGACGTCATCCAAGATGGCGTCCCTCGAATTCCGATTGGCTGATAGGATTCTATCAGCCAATCGGAATTAAGGTAGGAATATTCTGATTGGCTGATGGAATCAGCCAATCAGAATCAAGTTCAATCCGATTGGCTGATCCAATCAGCCAATCAGATTGAGCTTGCATTCTATTGGCTGTTCCGATCAGGGTTTATTTGTAACTTAGGTTAGGATTTCTTTTACAGGTAAATTTGTAATTATTTTAACTAGTTTAGCTATTAAATAGTTCTTAACTATTTAATAGCTATTGTACCTGGTTAAAATAAATACAAAGTTACCTGTAAAATAAATATAAATCCTAAAATAGCTATAATATAAATATAATTTATATTGTAGCTATATTAGGATTTATTTTACAGGTAAGTATTTAGCTTTAAATAGGAATAATTTATTTAATAAGAGTTAATTAATTTCGTTAGATTTAAATTATATTTAACTTAGGGGGGTGTTAGTGTTAGGGTTAGACTTAGCTTTAGGGGTTAATACATTTATTAGAATAGCGGTGAGCTCCGGTCGGCAGATTAGGGGTTAATAATTGAAGTTAGGTGTCGGCGATGTTAGGGAGGGCAGATTAGGGGTTAATACTATTTATTATAGGGTTAGTGAGGCGGATTAGGGGTTAATAACTTTATTATAGTAGCGCTCAGGTCCGCTCGGCAGATTAGGGGTTAATAAGTGTAGGCAGGTGGAGGCGACGTTGTGGGGGGCAGATTAGGGGTTAATAAATATAATATAGGGGTCGGCGGTGTTAGGGGCAGCAGATTAGGGGTACATAGGGATAATGTAGCTTGCGGCGGCATGCGGACGGCAGATTAGGGGTTAATAAGTGTGGGTAGCTGGCGGCGACGTTGTGGGGGGCAGATTAGGGGTTAATAAATATAATACAGGGGTCGGCGGTGTTAGGGGCAGCAGATTAGGGGTACATAAGGATAACGTAGGTGGCGGTCGGCAGATTAGGGGTTAAAAAAATTTAATCGAGTGGCGGCGATGTGGGGGGACCTCGGTTTAGGGGTACATAGGTAGTTTATGGGTGTTAGTGTACTTTAGAGTACAGTAGTTAAGAGCTTTATGAACCGGCGTTAGCCCAGAAAGATCTTAACTACTGACTTTTTTCCTGCGGCTGGAGTTTTGTCGTTAGATGTCTAACGCTCACTTCAGAAACGACTCTAAATACCGGAGTTAGGAAGATCCCATTGAAAAGATAGGATACGCAATTGACGTAAGGGGATCTGCGGTATGGAAAAGTTGCGGCTGAAAAGTGAGCGTTAGACCCTATTTTGAGTGACTCTAAATACCGGCGGTAGCCTAAAACCAGCGTTAGGAGCCTCTAACGCTGGTTTTCACGGCTACCGCCAAACTCCAAATCTAGGTCTCTGTCTTTGTGCCTCTCTTCCATTGGCGCTTCAAATGATAGGATATCCCATTTCTTTCCCTACATGCCATGTAAGTGTGTGTGTGTTTGTGTGTGTGATATATATATATACAAACACATACATACATATAGAGACCAGGGATATAGCATTAATTTTTTTTAACTCCTGTCCAAAATTGTACCTAAATGGAAATTACTAAGGGCTAGATTACAAGTGGTGCAGTATTTTGCATTTTCTCTATAGCGAAAACTCTGCTAGAAAAATTATTTTTGCCCTAGTTGGGTTGCCATGGTATTACAAGTTGAAAGAAAACCGGCTAGCGGAAAAATCTGAACTTAGAATATCATGTGTGTGTTCACGTATTCCCCCATAAAAGTCAATGGAGAAAAAAAAGTGGGAAAAACACCCCACTCTCATGCAAACACCATAACAAATTCTCATTAGCGCTAACCCGACATGAAAATATGAATATTTCATATTCCAATATTCTTTACAAAATGGAATATGTTCTATTTATTCATAAATAATTTTTTCTACATATATCTGATGTTTTTTTTAAATATAGATAGATAGATAGATAGATAGATAGATAGATAGATAGATAGATAGATAGATAGATAGATACACGGTATCTCACAAAAGTGAGTACATCCCTCACATTTTTATAAATATCTTATTATATATTTTCATGTGACTGACAACACTGAAGAAATTACACTTTGCTACAATGTAAAGTAGTGAGTGTACAGCCTGTATAACAGTGTAAATTTGCTGTCCCCTCAAAATAACTCAACACACAGCCATTAATGTCTAAACCGTTGGCAACAAAAGTGAGTACAACCATAAGTGGAAATGTCCAAATTGGGCACAAAGTGTCAATATTTTCTGTGGCCACCATTATTTTCCAGCACTGCCTTAACCCTCTTGGGCATGGAGTTCACCAGAGCTTCAAAGGTTGCCATTGGAGTCCTTTTCCACTCCTCCATGACAACATTACAGAGCTGGTGGATGTTAGAGACCTTGCACTCCCGCACCTTCCGTTTGAGGATGCCCCACAGATGCTCAATAGGGTTTAGGTCTGAAGACATGCTTGGCCAGTCCATCACATTTACCCTCAGCTTCTTTAGCAAGGCAGTGGTCATCTTGGAGGTGTGTTTGGGGTCTTTATCATGTTGGAATACTGCCCTGCGGCCCAGTCTCCGAAGGGAGGGGATCATGCTCTGTTTCAGTATGTCACAGTACATGTTGGTATTCATGGTTCTCTCAATGAACTGTAGCTCCCCAGTTCCGGCAGCACTCATGCAGGCCCAGACCATGACACTCCCATCACCATGCGTGACTGCAGGCAAGACAAACTTGTCTTTGTACTCCTCACCTGGTTGCTGCCACACACGCTTGACACCATCTGAACCAAATAAGTTTATCTTGGTCTCATCGGACCACAGAACATGGTTCCAGTAATCCATGACCTTAGTCTGCTTGTCCTCAGCAAACTGTTTGCAGGCTTTCTTGTGCATCATCTTTAGAAGAGGCTTCCTTCTGGGACAACAGCCATGCAGAACAATTTGATGCAGTGTGCAGCGTATGGTCTGAGCACTGACAGGCTAACCCCACACCCCTCCAACCTCTGCAGCAATGCTGGAAGCACTCATATGTCTATTTCCCAAAGACAACCTCTGGATATGACGCTGAGCACATGCACTCAACTCCTTTGGTCGACCATGGCAAGGCCTGTTCTGAGTGGAACCTGTCCAGTGAAACCACTGGATAGTCTTGCTTACCGTGCTGCAGCTCAGTTTCAGGGTCTTGGCAATCTTCGTATAGCCTAGGCCATCTTTATGTAGAGCAACAATTCTTTTTTTCAGATCCTCAGAGAGTTCTTTGCCATGAGGTGCCATGTTGAACTTCCAGTGACCAGTAGGAGAGAGTGTGAGAGCGATAAAACCAAATTTAACACTCCTGCTCCCCATTTACACCTGAGACCTTGTAACACTAACGAGTCACATGACCCCGGGAAGGGAAAATGGCTTATTGGGCCCAATTTGGACATTTCCACTTAGGGGTATACACACTTTTGTTGCCAATGATTTAGACATTAATGGCTGTGTGTTGAGGTATTTTGAGGGGACAGCAAATTTACACTGTTATACAGGCTGTACACTCACTACTTTACATTGTAGCAAAGTGTCGTTTCTTCAGTGTTATCACATGAACAGATAAATAAAATATTTACAAAAATGTGAGGGGTGTAATATATATAGAAGGGAATGAAGGACAAGCATCACTGCTGAATTAAAACATCGATTTATTCCAAATATTTAAAAATGTATATAGGACAGCAGTATCATAATAAAAAGCGGGTTAGAAAGAGCAGAGCAAATTAGGGCTTACGCGTTTCAGCATAAAGCCGTAGTCAAGTTTAAAAAGCACACTCTAAAAGCTAATTGGGTATCTTGGTAACTCCTCTTTAACCCTTTCCTAACATGCCGATTGCTCTGTGATTATAAATATACCAAAAGGGTTTGTGTTACAATTGTGTTGTATATAGTATTTAATAAACCCTATGATACTTTAGTGTGAGTTTACATTTCTATCAAGTAAGTGCAAGAGTATTTATTAACCTGTCAGTAAGATTAAACAATTCCTAGGTGTGTTAAATTTTGAAACAACCTAGGTAGAAAAGTTCTATTCAATAAAAATATAAGTTCCATTCAAATGGGTAATCAGACTGTCATAGCATAGAGTCAAATTATGTGTAGTTCCTGCCTAGGTGAGGAAATGGCTGTTTATTTGGCGTATCATAAAACTCAGTATCGCCACAAAGTAACAGTATTTCCGTGGGTCTACCTTTTTGTCTATGTATAACTCCCTAACAAAACTATATTACATCAATAACCATTGTTGATATATGTGTGTAAATGCATAGGGGATATTACTAGACCGCTCTCATTTTTGTAACTTTAATTCAGTGAGTATAGCGTGACCCATATAAGAAATAAAATAAACTAAAAACTAAGGGCATACATAAAATGACGTTACAATCTTCTGCTAGCTTATTCTTATTTGTTTATGTGTTAATGTAAATAGTGAAAGGCTTCTGCTTAAATTTAGGGTTACCCTAGAAAAACTAGCTGGTAATACATACACTGTTGTTGTTTACTACCTAGAGAGGGGCAAAAATGCAAGATACCTGCAAAAAGACTACTCCCAATAATTTATCAGGTCATATCTTGAGTTCATACCCTCTGGATGTCTGGTTTTCAATCTGAACATCCAGAAGGCCTCCCTCTTTGCTAGTAGTTTATCTACATCCCCCCCTCTCTTTGGTGTTCTGACTTTCTCAATAGTGTGTTAATATCACCTTTATGTTTGTCCTTGAAATGCCACACCAGAGGGGTGTTAGATTTACCTCTACTGATAGTGGATACATGCTCTCTGATTCTTGATTTTATGTCTCTAGAGGTGAGACCTATATATTGCAATCCACATGTGTGGCAATATAATAAGTAGATAACCTCTGTAGACATACAGTTTAAACAGGACATTATCTTAAATTTCTCCCCTGTTGTGTGTGAAGTAAACTGCTTGGTTTTCACTAAATAATCACACGGTTTGCATTTGTGATGACCACAGGGGTACATGCCCAGGCTAGTCAACCATGATGAGGGTCTATCTGATTCCGTTTTCAAAAGGGTAGGAGACAACTTTGTTCCCAAAGTCGGACATTTTTGGAGCTGCATCTCACCCCTGCTTTAACTAGGTCAACTAGTTTTTCGTCTGCCTCCAAAATGTGAAAATGTTTTTTTATGATTCTGGTAATCTCTGGAAATTGCCTACTATAGTTGGTAATGAAATTAACCCCTTGGTATTGTTCTTCACTAATGTTTTTCTCTTTCAAAAGAGTGAATCTATGTAAACCTTCAACTTTTTTCCTAGCTACTTTTATGGCTTTGTTGGTATAGCCTCTTTGCTTTAATCTGAGTTCTAATTCCTTTGCCTCATGGGAGAAGTCGCTCTCTAATGTGCAGTTCCTTTTAAGACAAATAAATTCTCCTTTGGCAACTGCTCCCATTGTATGCTTGGGATGGCAGCTTCTCCCATGAAGCAATGAATTGCCCGATATTGGTTTCCTATAGATTTTAGTAATGACTGTTTTACCAATTACCCCCTTAAGGTTGATATCCAAAAAATGTATGATGTCCGGATTAGTTTCATAAGTGAAACTGAGTCCTACTTGATTGTTGTTCAAGAGTTGAACAAAATCCGGGATACCTTCCACCCTCCCCTTCCAAATGAAGAGGAGGTCATCGATATATCTTCCATATAGGAAGATGTCATTTTGGTAGGTATTTCTATCTCCAAAGATGTAGAACCGCTCCCACCAACCCAAAAATAGGTTGTCATAGGAGGGGGCAAATTTCGCCCCCATAGCGGTTCCACATCTCTGGAGATAGAAAGTGTCTTGGAATTGGAAAAAATTATGGGTTAGTAGGAACCTGGTCACCCTAACCACATAATCTTGAAAACATACTGAAAATTCTGAATGAAATTTCAAGTAGTACTCTATGGCCTTAATTCCTTGTTCATGCGGTATAGAGGAATAGAGGGCCACTGCATCTACAGTGACCCAACAATATTCATTTTGCCATGTAATCTCTTCCATTAGATTCAGTACTGACTTGGTATCCTTAATGTAAGAAGGCAGGGACTTGACAAATGGATGAAGTATCGAATCAAGCCATTTGGATAGGCGTTCGAAGATAGAGCCTATCCCACTAACAATGGGACGTCCCTGGTCTTGGTATAGAGACTTGTGCACCTTTGGAAGGTGGTGGAACAGGGGTGTTCTAGAATATTCAACATACAGACACTGGGCTGTTGTTGGGTCAATATACCCCTGCTCCACTCCATCATCCAAAAGGTGACTGAATTCCTCTGCAAATTGTTTCGTGGGATCCCTGGCTAGTGTTAAATAGTTCTCAGTATTGGTTAATTGTCTTAAAGCCTCCTGTACATAGTTATGTCTGTCCATTACAACCACGGTACCCCCCTTATCCGCATTCTTGATGACCAAGTCCCTATCTTGTTGTAAAGACTTAATGGCCTGTTTTTCTTTAAAGGATATATTAGAACTTGTGGAGTTACCCATACGTTTTAAATTGATAAGGTATTTTTCTATCCTTGAATGAAAGGTTTCCACAATATCCCCCCTAGATTGAATAGGGTAGAACCTAGATTGGGGCTTCATGGTTGCACTTCTAGTTATGTTACCCTCCTCACATGGGGAATCATTCCTCAAATTATTAAGTGCTGTTACATCACATTTTTCTTGGAAGGTTAAGCCAATAGAACCCTTTTGTGTGTTGTAATTATGTGTTGATAGACTGTTATCAGAAGCAGCACCTTGATCTAGGAAATGTTTCTTTAAGGTGATGTTTCTAACTAGCCTATTGACATCTATCATAGTCTGGAAGATGTCAAAATCTTCAGAGGGAGCAAAAGACAATCCATAACTGAGAATTTTTATTTGTTCATTATTCAACATCTTACTTGACAAGTTAATCACATTGCCTATTTGTATTTGCTTACTGCCCTCTGCCCTCTCAATGGGTACCTGTCCTGTGTTTTGTTCTGGGTCTCTGGAATTGTGGATAAGGCTGGGTCCATGGGAAAAACCTGCTCTATATCTGAGCTATGCGACCTATGTGACTGCACAACTGTTGGAGTATATTTTGTTCCTGTCATCTGGCCTTGTAATACCCTTGGTTCTTTAGGCCTGACTACAGAGAGTGTGAGAGTGTGAGAGCGATAAAACCAAATTTAACACACCTGCTCCCCATTTACACCTGAGACCTTGTAACACTAACGAGTCACATGACCCCGGGAAGGGAAAATGGCTTATTGGGCCCAATTTGGACATTTCCACTTAGGGGTATACACACTTGCCAATGATTTAGACATTAATGGCTGTGTGTTGAGGTATTTTGAAGGGACAGCAAATTTACACTGTTATACAGGCTGTACACTCACTACTTTACATTGTAGCAAAGTGTCGTTTCTTCAGTGTTATTACATGAAAAGATATATAAAATATTTACAAAAATGTGAGGGGTGTAATATATATATATATATATATATATATATATATATATATATAAAATTATATATAGGTATATATAGATATATAAAGATATATATAGGAATATCTATTTAGAAATACTTAAAACATATTCTGCTATGTACAGTGGGGACAGTGATCACATTTCTTCAGTGAAGCTCTGTGAAAACTCCAGTGGAAAAAAACAACTAATCACCTACTTCTTGTTGATTTTCATGTTCTACTAGATTTTCATGTTATGAGTAGCAAAAAAGAAAACATAATCACCAAAGCTGACATACAATATTTCCTCATAGCACTTCTGATCATCTGGAATTGGGTGAAATATATGTTCCCAATATAGCTGTTTATTATGTTGTTTTCTGAGTGCATTTTTGTGCATTTTTATTGCAGTCAGTTCAAAAGCTTACGTCCACTGCTGATAAAACCTTTTTATAATGTAAATGGATTTGTAATATCTTAAAGGGACATGAAACCCATTTTTTTTTCTTTCATGCTTTAGAAATAACATGCAATTTTAAACAACTTTCTAATTTACTTCTATTATCTATTTTGCTTCATTTTCGTGATATCCTTTGCAGAAAAGCATATCTAGATATGCTCCGTCGCTGCTGATTGGTGGCTGCACATAGATGCCTTGTGTGATTGGCTCCCCATGCACATTGCTATTTCTTCAACAAAGAATATCTAAAGAATTAAGCAATTTAGATAATAGAAGTAAATTGGAATGTTGTTTATAATTGTATTCTCTATCTGAATCATGAAAGTAAAATTTGGGGTTTAATGCCCCTTTAAATATAATATCTTTATTTCACAGACAACACGTTTCTTTCTGCCCTAAAATTATACAAATATCCTTCGTACTAATATCAATGTCACATTCTTGAGGCACTTTTTAAGGAAGCTACTACTAGAATATTCTTACAGACTAGAAATGTAGTCACTAGCAAAGATTACTGAAGGATCACATATCTAGAATATCAGAGTGAATTCCTGCACATTTTATAACCTGCAGCATGAAAGGACCTATTTATGTTCAGAAAGAATTTCAAAACTTGCTGTAATGATATACAGATCAGAAATAGTACATGTAGGGCCAGATTACAAGTGGAGCTCTATTTTGCGCTTCCTCTAGAGCGCTAACTACGCTAGAATTAATCTTTTTGCACCGTTGGGTTGCGCTGGTACTACAAGTTTAGAGTAAACTGTTTTTTCTCTAGCAGTGGAGAAAAAAAAGTGGGGAAAAAATATATAGATGATTATATATAGGTATAGATATATACAGATATATAACCAAAATTCATTAAAATTATGGGGGAGATAAAAAACGGAAATTAAAATCCTCCATGTCTCAAAATTAAATCAATGTAAATATTTGCATAGAAAATTAGCACATCTAGGCAAGATTCCCCGTTTGCTTTTTCCCAGAAATACTCCATATACAATGTTACCAATGCACAAGAGAATTCTGGGTAAGATATGCAAATTAGATATGCAAATTCTCAATTTTTTGCTTCAAATACTGTTTTAACACAGCGATCCTTTTAACAGGATTATTGCAGCAATCCAGCCAATTAACTGTGTGTTTCAGCTTGAGCTCATTAACAGTGCTAAACTGGAAGCTTCTTAGTAAGTTTTTAAAAAGGTTTTATACTGGATTTTTAGATCAGTATCTGTGCATATTCTTCTTTATAGTAGTGTCTATTACATGCAGTTATATAAAAATTGGTGTATACTGTCCCTTTAAGCAGCTCATAAGGACACTTGCAGTTGCCTAACTGATTGGCTCCTACCGCATAGTCTTCCCTACTCTACATTGCCTGTGATCTCAGAAAGGAAACAGATTGGCTCTTTGCGCACAGCAAAAATATTTCTGATATATAGTGGATGATATTCCTATGGATGAAAAGAGAGGCACTTCTTCCTCTTTTTTATATATTTAAGTGCTCCATAAAAAAGTATTTCTATCTAAGCTGTGTAAGGTTTTGACAGCAGTAAAATCAACTACAGTGTTACTACAATTAAAGGAATGGTAAAGTCGATGTTATATATTAATACAAGTTGAAACGCTATGTTATTTTTTTTCCCCATACTTGCATTATCTTATTTTCTTCTCTTCTAATCTTGGTCCGTTACGTTATCCAACTCTGCCCCATGTTATATTTATTTTTCAACTCCGTGATGTGTGCAGCAGTTCCACCGGCTGCATACGTCACTGCCTCAGCACGCTCATGATATGGGTATTAAGCGCACATTCTGAATTGTCAATTAACAAAGTAAACATTGAATCACGAGATTTATTGTTTACTTTGTTCATGGATAGTGAACAAGAACGCTGTGTAGCTTTTGTTACCCCTAGCACAAACGAGCATTCAATTTTGATTGTTCGGTATTAGCATGCGCAAAAAAATCGTTAATGTGCATTGTGTATAAATAACAGCTTGTTATTTATACACTGAGAGTAATGAATTTAATTTGCGCATGCGCATATCTAACCGTGACGATAGTTGCCTCCCATAATGACGTATGAAAACAAGCCCGTAGACACACATTTTCATTGGACGTGTCAGAGCTATTGATTTATTCTAGCAAGGGGGGCTGGCAGAGGAACACGACGAATATTGGAGTAAGTTAAAGATTTACAAAATATTTTACATACACTTCATTTAGAGAAAAAAAAATATGCTAATTAATTTTGTGACAAACTATTGGTTTCTGAAAGATGACAGAATGGAGTTTACCATTCCTTTAAGGTTACTCTGGAATTAGTAAGAAAATTATACAATAAGTAAATGAGTGGATAAAAAGAGCAACACCCATGCAGATAGTGTAGTGATCAAGATATACTGCTGGGAAGGTTATTTCAACACAGGCAATATGATATATATATTAAGCCAGGTGTAGCTCAAAATAAAGCCAAGTTTGAATTGTCAGCTTATGTTTATTATGGTAAGTGGGATTCTCATACATAATGGAACAGGCTGAAATAGAACAAAGCCATAAATGCTGTTATATGTCTTAGAATGCATACAAAGAGAGAAGCACTCTACCAGGAACTAACAACAGCTCAATAGCTAGTTCTATGGCAAGTTACCACCCTGGAGCAGCTTCTTTTAGCACAGTTGTGCTTTTCACAGAGGAAAACTTTCTTGAAGTATATCAGTCTGATCCCACCAAGTAAGGCCAGTCTATCCCTGAAATACCATCCAATTCTCTTCTGAACAAGGCACATGACAACCCCAAACAATAGTTTTGGCCTTCTGTGGGCATCCATATTCCTCTTTGCACACTGGGCAAGGAGATCAAGTCTGGATTCCCCCATCACCCTTATGGAGACCTCCCCAGGGTCATAATACAAATGCATAAAAAGAGAGAAGTGCTCTACCAGGAACGAACAGCTCAATAGCTTGTTCTATGGCAAATTACCACCTAGGAGCAGCCTCTTTTAGCCCAGTTGTGCTTTCCTGAAGTTTATCAGTCTGATCTCGCTGATCTCAGAAGGCCTCTACTTTAGAATGTAAACAATATAAAATATATATAAAGTTAAAGCAGGGGCACTGTTTTGACTAGGCTACCTAGGTAAGTGCCTAGGGCTTCAGAGTTTGGGGAGAGGGCTGCAAATTGCAAGGCTTTGTCCTATGGCATGATCCTTCCACATCAAATTCTATTCAAATCTTTCAGAAATCACTTTTTTTGCCTAGCTGTTTAAGGACTTCTCATGACTTTTCAAAATGAAAACCCATCATATTCTATGTAAAGAAACACCAGCATTCCAGTCCAATCAGAAAACACATTAGTTCTCAAATTCTTATTGTATTGACCTAATTGTATAGCCTTACCCTTTTGAAACCACATTGTGGCCTATTTAATATTGCATACCTTGTGTGTCTGCAAACTTTTTTTCCCCTTTTTTCTCACACATCACACAGTTAGTTAAAAAAAAAATTTGGAGCCGGGGACATAAAATTGCAAAACTAAAATGCTCTAACGTGTTAAAGTATTTTATTATCCCACTGTTACTTAAAGGGACAGTCAATACAAAAAATGTTATTGTTTAAAAAGATAGATAATGCCTTTACTACCCATTCCCCAGCTTTGCACAAAAAACATGGTCATATTAACATACTTTATAACATGTCTGTCTGTTTCTAAGTCCCTAAAGACAGCTCCATGATCACATGTTTTTGTATTTGTTTTTCATAACAGGGGTAGCTAGTTCATGTGGGCCATATAGATAACATTGGGCTGATGCCCACGGATTCTAACAACACAGCACTAATTGGCTTAAATGCAAGTCAGTGGATAATACATTTAAAGTCATGTGATCAGGGGACCATCAGAAAATGCTTAGAAACAAGCGGCCAGATTACGAGTTTTTCATTATGAGCTGTGCGGTGCTAACGAGCAGTTTATTGTCACCGCTCACTTACCTACAGCGCTGGTATTACAGGTTTTTACAAACCCGGCGTTAAACGGCAAGAAGTGAGCGTTCAGCAAAATTGTGCTCCTTACCACACTTCAATACCAGCGTTGCTTAAGTCAGCGGTGAGCTGGTTCTACGTGCTCGTGCACGATTTCCCCATAGACATCAATGGGGAGAGCTGGCTGAGAAAAAGTCTAACACCTGCCAAAAAGCAGTGTAAAACTCAGTAATGCAGCCCCATTGATTCCTATGGGGAAATAAAATTTAACATGAACCCAGAGTCTAAACACCCCTAATCTTACACTTATTAACCCCTAATCTGCCGCCCCCGACATCGTCGCCACCTACATTATATTTTTTAACCCCTAATCTACCGCTGATTGCATCAGCCAATAGGATTTTATTTACCTTAATTCCGATTGGCTGATAGAAATCTATCAGCCAATCGGAATCTAAGGGATGCCATCTTGGATGATGTCATTTAAAGGAACCTTCATTCAGTAAGAAGACTCCGGATGAAAAGGATGCTCCACGTCGGATGTCTTGAAGATGGAGCCGCTCCGCGTCGGATGAATGAAGATAGAAGATGCCGTCTGGATGAAGACTTCTGCCCGTCTGGAGGACCACTTCGCCCGGCTTGGATGAAGATTTTTCCCGGCTTCATTGAGGAGTCGGACTTCGGCCCGGTTGGATGAAGACTTCTGCCGCTTCCTTGAGGATGGATGTCCGGTCTTCAGAACAGTAAGTCGATCTTCAGGGGGTTAGTGTTAGGTTTTTTTAAGGGTGTATTGGGTGGGTTTTATTTTTAGGTTAGGGCTTTGGGCCGCAAAAGAGCTAACTGCCCTTTTAAGGGCAATGCCCATCCAAATGCCCTTTTCAGGGCAATGGGGATCTTAGGTTTTTTTAGTTAGGTTTTTATTTGGGGGGTTTGTTGTGTGGGTGGTGGGTTTTACTGTTGGGGGGTGTTTGTATTTTTTTTTATACAGGTAAAAGAGCTGATTTCTTTGGGGCAATGCCCCGCAAAAGGCCCTTTTAAGGGCTATTGGTAGTTTAGTTTAGGCTAGGTTTTTTTTTTTGGGGGGGGGGGAGCTATTTTATTTTGATATGGCTATTAGATTAGGTGTAATTAGTTTAAATATCTTGTCATTTGTTTATTATTTTCTGTAATTTAGTGATTGTTTGTTTTTTTGTACTTTAGCTAATTGTATTTAATTTATTTAATTTTATTTAATTTAGGTCATTTATTTAATTGTAGTGTAGTGTTAGGTGTTAGTGTAACTTAGGTTAGGTTTTATTTTACAGGTACTTTTGTCTTTATTTTAGCTAGGTAGTTATTAAATAGTTAATAACTATTTAGTAACTATTCTACCTAGTTAAAATAAATACAAACTTGCCTGTAAAATAAAAATAAACCCTAAGCTAGATACAATGTAAATATAAATTATATATTAGCTAGCTTAGGGTTTATTTTATAGGTAAGTATTTAGTTTTAAATAGGAATAATGTCGTTAATGATAGGAATTTTATTTAGATTTATTTAAATTATATTTAAGTTAGAGGGTGTTAGGGTTAGACTTAGATTTAAGGGTTAATACATTTAATATAGTGGGATGGCAGATTAGGGGTTAATAAATGTAGGTAGGTGGTTTGCAAGGTGGGAGTGCGGCGGTTTAGGGGTTAATATGTTTATTATAGTGGCGGCGATGTCCGGAGCGGCAGATTAGGGGTAAAAAAAATTATTTTAGTATTTGCGATGCGGGAGGGCCTCGGTTTAGGGGTTAATAGGTAGTTTATGGGTGTTAGTGTACTTTTTAGCACTTTAGTTATGAGTTTTATGCTACGGCGTTGTAGTGTAAAACTCATAACTACTGACTTTAGAATGCGTTAGGGATCTTGGAGTTAGAGGGTGTACCGCTGACTTTTTGGCCTCCCAGGACAGACCCGTAATACGGGCGCTATGGAAGTCCCATAGAAAAAAGACTTTACGAAGTTTACATAAGTCGTTTTGCGGTAAGGCCAAAAAAGTGTGGGAGGCCCCTAAACCTGCAAAACTCGTAATACCAGCGGGCGTAAAAAAGCAGCGTTAGGACCTGTTAACGCTGCTTTTTTACCCTAACGCACAACTCGTAATCTAGCTGAAGGTGATTACAGAGATAAAAAGTGTATTCATATAACCATGTTTTCTGTGCAAAACTGGGGAATTGATAATTAAGGGATTATCTTTTAAAACAATAAAAAAAAAATTAATTGACTGTTTCTTTAAACACATAGTTAAAGGGACATTAAAGTCAAAATTAAACTTTCATGTTTGAAATTCACCATACAATCTTAGGCAACTTTCTAATGGTCTTCTATTATAACATTTGCTTGATCCAATTGGTATCATTTGTTGATGAACATACTTAGGTAGGCTCAGTCAGGAGCAGCAATGCACTGCTGGGAACTGATAATTAGTGACTGCACATACTGTATATGTCTGTTGGCTCACCAGATGTGTTCAGCTAGCTCCTAGCAGTGCATTGCTGCTCTTGAGCCTACTCAACAAACAGTACCAAGAGAACAAAGCAAATTTGGTAATAAAAGTAAATTGGAAAATTGCATGCTCTAAATTAATCATGAACGTTGAATTTTGGATTTACTGTCTCTTTATAGTTAACTCCAGAGCAACAATACACTACTCAAGACCAGAGCTGAACATGTCTGGTGATTGGTGGCTACACACTTATGTCTCTTGTCAATGGCTCACTGGCTGTTTTCAGCTATAGGCCAGTAGTGCATTGCTGCTCTAGATATGGCTTTAACTATATGTTTAACCCATAGCTGCATTTAAGCAATAATTCAGTAAAAAACGCTCTAGCAGATTTTCTGACGGAACGTGTAACTTTAATACAAATAAAAATAGCTCTAAACAAATCATTAATCTACCAAACACAAGCTTAAAAATAAAATGTGAACCTCAGAATTTTAATTTATAAATTTATTTAAAAGGAAAAATAAAACAGCAATCTGAATAATCTGAAAGTGCTCATTTGCAATTGTCATGAATTGATATTAGTTAAATGGAAAAACTATTTTGTAGTCATTATCAAAGTTAGATCAACTAGTCTCCATGTTTAATTTCTGCATTGGCTGTGTATATTTTGTTTTCATTTAGGTATGTGAAAACCTTGAAGAAACATACTTTACACAGTTTTTATAGGTATATTGAAGTGCAACTAATTTAAAAAGCCTTGTTTGTAACAGGCTGGGATACAACAAGAAATGAATAAATACTTTATTTATGTCTATGCAATGCCACAACAACTTTTGAATTAAGTTTCCATTAAGTAAACATATAATAACTCAGGCATCTAGCTGTCCAGTCAAGCCAAAAACTGGCAAAACAAATAGGTATATGCAGCCAGGGAATACATCTACAGTTTATCAGTTTTTCAAATTCACAATGGTTAGGGGTGTCCAAACTTTGCTCTCCAGAGGTTTTGGAACTACATTTCCCATGATGCTCAGCCAGCATTTTATCTAGCTGAGCATCATGGGAAATGTAGTTCTAAAACCTCTCGAGAGCAAGGTTAGGCAAATTGTTATCACACTTATAGGTCTCATTTAGCATCCAGGTGCATTGTGAGAGTACTGGAGGTATGTGGACTACATTCCACCCAACTGGTGTTCTTTTACATAGATGAATGTGAAAAGTGTTCACCATATATCTTTAGAATGCCAGCAGATGGCGCTCATGTCCTTTTTCAAAATAAATGAGGTTTATAACATTAACCATGCAGATAAGTCAAAAATAAAAATGATTATCCACCATATCCAGTAATCAAATGCAGTATAATATATTCCTCTCTAAAAAAACAACAACCAAAATAGGAGCTAATAACTAGATTTCTTAAGTTCTTGAAATCCTTTACTCTATTTGTCATTATTAGTGTGGCTGGAACGTCATTCAGTCTTAGACATTTAAAAAGACAGCAGCCCATTTTGCATAGGGTGCAAATTCACCCACATCGCTTTTTCTGCAGTCCCTCATTCAATCACATAACAGCATTAGACTATACCCTTGACCCTGAAGACCCATGTCAACCACATACTAAGGTCAAATTAAACCTTTTCACCTGCAGCCCCTCTGTCAATCATATGCTGCATTAAATTAGACCTTTGCCCCTGCAGCCCATCTGTCAGTCACAAAAATTATATATATAAAAATCAGTCAGGTGGTTCCATGAACTTCCCAGGTGTTCTTCGGCACTCTCAGGTCTTAAAACTTCAATACATCTTCAACTTTTTATTCACATATCTTTACATCAATTTATTCTGGTCGATGTTTCTGTCTCATGCCGAGATCTTTTTCAAGACCAATTGTACATCTTATTTCCTCATTAATTTCCATGTTGTACTCTAGGAGCCCAAGCCTATACTTAAAGTGATAGTTTAGTCAAAATTAAACTTTCATTATTCAGATAGTGCATGTAATTTTAAGCAACTTTCTAATTTACTCCTATTATCAATTTGTCTTTGTTCTCTTGCTATCATTATTTAAATGTAAGCTTAGGAGTCGGCCCAATTTTGGTTCAGCACCTGGGTAGCGCTTGCTGATTGGTGGCTACATTTAGACACCAATCAGAAAGGGCTACCCAGGTGCTGAACCAAAAATGGGCCGATTCCCATGCTTACATTCCTGCTTTTTCAAATAAAGATACCAAGAGAATGAAGAAATCAAAGTTTCAATTTTGACTAGACTATTCCTTTAAGCTTTATATAAACCACTTCCCCATATTTTGCTAATGGCAGTTGAAAAAAAGACCCACAAGTCGCGCAAACACGATCGTGGTTATTTAAAAGTGCAACATAAGAAGATATTATTACATATTTCATAATGCAATGTTCTGCACGTAGCAGAATATGTTCTGTTTATTTTTAAATAGATATTGAAATATATATAAACACTTAAATTATTCTGTTTCTTTTAGAAAGGTTACCTAATGCAATTATAGGTTCACAAATTTGACTGTTATATTAAATGTTATTTACTAAAATTGAAAAAATATATATATTTTGTGAAAAAGTGTTAAAAAGCTGCCAGTGAGTTGCTAAATATGCATCCGGTGCATGCTGTGTATATGTTATGGGGAGGAGTGGTGACAGTTGTGTGCATATGAGATACAAAGGACAGAAAACTATTTGTATCCGTCCTTGATCAATATCAAACTTTATGATTTTATACATATTATTGAATTATTGATCCAGACTGATTTTGCTTTTAACAAAGAATAATTGAGGCTTTAGTTGGTTTAGTTAGTTTAAACAGGTGCACCTGTGAATTTAGAGTGTCTGATAAATTACTGAAAAAACACGAGTAAGAAGTTGGCAGCGTTAAAGGGATAGAAAGGTCAAAATTTAAATGTGCATAGGCTTCTAGTAAAAGTTTTTACTGGTTTTCAGCGGCATACGCACATATGCTGTGTGGGGCCTGCACCAGTATACAAATAGAAAGTCAGCAGTGGCTTGTATGACACAAATTAGGTTTTTACATGCACAATACACCAGCACCAGCTCTCTGATCTTGGATACTGTACATATGCAAATGCTGCTGAGAAACAGTTATAACGTTTACTAGAAGCATTTTTGCTAATGGAAACATATTGAAAACATATTCTTTAAAATTGAAATTTACCCTTGAACATTTCTGTTTTGACCTTTCAATACCATTGCGTTATTAGCAGTGAGTCACTATATTTGCAAAATGAAGACATCACATTTGTAAACAAACAACCTGGATCTTACTAAGACTTCTTATATGTTGTTGATTTAAAGTTTGTTTTAATATCAAATGTATTCTGGAAACTAATTTTGTTTCAGTGTTATATGCACTGATGATATTCTATAGTTTGTTTGATTGTCTTGATTGAAAATTGTTTCAGTATCAATGTACACTGACAATTTAGTACTAAATTTAACAAGCAATATTCACTCTAAGGGCATGATGATAAAATATTATTTTGCTTGGAGAGAAATTGTTGTGCAGACTTCACAGGAGCTTAACTCACTGAATGCTAAAAGAAAAAGGGTGGAACCCTCCAGCACTGAGAGATCTCTCACAAGATTCTAGACTTGAAAATTTAGCTATACTTGTCTAAGGGGCTGTCCCTGCATTTCTGTGGCCCTGATATTCAAAGCATCTACAGACCGCCGAGATACTCAATATATTCTAAAAAAAAGGGGTCAGATCAGCAAAATGCCGACAAGTGGCAATGTGTCTACAGTAGGAAATAAAAGGGACTGTGGCTTCTGCAAAATTCTGCAGACAACGCCACTTTTCTGCATTTTCAGTGGGTGGGGGACGGACATATTTATTAAAGTCGAGCGGACATGATCCAATGTAAACATCGATAAATGCTGACAGCATACGCTGTCGGCATTTATCATTGCACAAGCAGTTCTTGTGAACTGCTTGTGCAATGCTGCCCCCTCTGCAGAGCTTGATAATTCGGCCCCAGTGTGTTCACTGAAACCAAACACTGCTTCTGTGTAGGAACACTTCAAATAATGCATACCTAACCTTACTGTAACTAAACCTACACTAACTGCCGCCTCTGAAAAGGTGGTGAGAAAAATGTGGCTGAAACCCTAAACATAACCTGTACTTTAGAGATTGGAATATATTGCACTAACTCCCACATCTACATCATGTCTTCGCTATACCTGACTAATAAAGACTAAAAAAAAAAAAAAAAAACCTTCCTATTATAACTTTAGGAACTATGTTGATACATGCATATACAATGTTTAAATGACATGCATTTTCTGTGTAATGCATATTAATTTAAGTATTGTATAGTTTTTAAATATGTTTTTTTTAACATGGAAAAAAATATATGTTTAAAATCTATGCAATAGATTTTAGATGAGCAAGGGAGTTCACAGGGTATGTCTGAAACTCTCTTACAATTCTTGTGAAATGCTATATGCAGTTCAACAGGCTTCTCTTACTGAATTATCTTGCCAAGTGTATGCAGGTGATGTTTGCTTAAAATTCACAATGCACTAAGTGTTATATACTGAACTATTGGCCAAATCAAGCTAAATTGTAGTGAAAATATGTCAGTTTACTTTGTATTTGCTGCAAACCAAGCCCCAGGTGTTCCCAAGTTAACTTCTCTCTCCTGGGTCTGTGAAATTCTCATTACTTTCTAAGGAAGGCATCTGTCATCTCTCTGCAACTTCCAGGTTCCACCCTTTTTCTTATAGAATTCAGTGAGTTCAGCCCCTGTGATGTCTGCAATATAATTACTCTCCAAACTAGATAATCTTTGCTTATCAGGCTCATAGAAATTAATGAATGTCTCTGGGAAACTGAAGCTGTCAGCTTTTTGGTTTTATTTTTAAATAGAAGACATACAAAGTGCAATGAAATTTGTAAATGATACACATAAATATATGTGTATGAGTATGACCCTAATTTGTTAAAGTTACACAAACTGTCAAAGCATAATTAGAATTTGTTAAGTCACAGGGGCCGAATTATCAAGCTCCGAATGGAGGTTGATGTCCCTGTTTCCGGCCGAGTCTTCAGGCTCGCCAGAAAAAGAGGTTATGAAGCAGCGGTCTAAAGACCGCTGCTCCATAACTGGTCTGCCTGCTCTGAGGCTGCAGACATCAATCCGCCCGATCGGATACGATTGGGCTGATTGACACCTGCTGCTAGCGGCCGATTGGCCGCGAATCTGCAGGGGGCTGCATCGCACAAGCAGTTCACAAGAAATGCTTGTGCAATGATAAATGCCGACAGCGTATGCTGTCAGCATTTATCGATGTGCAGCGGGCATGATACGCTACATCGTATCATGTCCACTCACACTTTCATAAATCGACCCCACAATCTGAAATACACTACTGTATACAAAATCAAATATAAAAAAGAAAGTGCAAGTTTAAATTTAATGAAACTTAATTTGAAGTCTAAAGTAATATAAAATAAAAACCAAGTACAAAGTGTAAATGCAGCAAAACTTTCATGTCATGCAGTTCTATATCACACTAGGGTTGTCTCTCTTTCACATACAGAAATGCAGGTAATGCCCCTTGGAGAAATATAGCAAATTCTGTCTTTTTAGAATTTCACTAGGAATGTGTCAGGGTTACTTACCCTTCCTGGTTTCACTTGGAGTGCAAGCCTGTTTCTGGTTTCTCTTGCCATTTTTGTGACACTGTGCATTCCTCCAATATGCCCTCTTCTTATCGACAAACTTGTTAACATCATCAATCTGCAACTACTGGCAACTTCCTGTCTTAAAGTGATGATGTAACACTAGTTTACTATATAACCATCACCCAGTCAACTTTGTCTCTGCCTTTGCGTGAGTCCAGATCTACCAATTGCACTCTGCATTCTGTTCCTGTTCTCCGTGTATGACTCTGACGTAGAATGTACTTGCTTTATTATTCTAATATCCTTTGTTGACAAGCATATCTAAATATGCTCAGTCGTTGCGGATTTGTGGCTGCAGATAGATGCCAATGTGATTGCATCTGAAATGATTTCTGTTCATTATGTTCTTTTATTCTGTATCTTCAATACTATTATACAGACTTTTTTCATTAAAGGAGTGTACATATTTAAATAAAAACAGGCATAACTTTAATATTTAAAATGTTCATGATGAAAAAAGAAAAGAAACATTTGGTGAAAAAATCTACGGACAACAGCTTTATTATTGCCAACCCTTATCAATATTTTCCATAGCTCCGAATAACTAACTAATTGCAGAAAATATTGCCCAGTTTCATTGGCGTATGGCTATTTTATTTATCTTCTAATAAAGAACAAAAATAAAATCATATATATTTTGTATTTAAATTTTATTTATTTATTTCCCTGAACGTGTTATTCGGCACATTATTTTTATTTTTCCATGCCCACACTAGGGCCGCTAAGTGATCCAATGGCCCAAAATAGTGCCACTGAGTGACCCACTGGGTCACACTAGGGACACGGAGTCAACCACTGGGTCACACTACGGTACGGCCGCAGAGTGGCCTAATGGGTCACAATAAGGCCACAGAGTTATCACTAGGTAACACTCTGGACACTGGGCCACTGAGTGACCCAATGTGTCAATGTGTAGGGGAGGGGACCAGATGGCCTATGGTGATTGCCTAAAACCGCTAATTGCTTGTCTTTTGAGGCCTTGTTTATGTCAGACTGTATTTAGGGACTGAGTGACAGACAGGGAGGGGGGAAAAATACAAGGTGCATAAGGATATGTATGTGACTGATTGGAATTTTTTATTTTGTGTTTTTTATTTATTTAGTGTTTTTTTATTTTGTGTAACTTACTTGTTATTTTTTGTATCTTAGTAATTCTTTATAGTAGATTTTAATAACTTAAGTAGGGTTAGGTTTTTAAATATGTAAAATAGTTAATTTAATTGTTAGTTTAATGTAATTTTAGTATAATAGTTAGGGTAGGTTAATTAATAGTTTAATATAGTTTAATGTAATTGTAGGATAATAGTTAGGGTAGGTTAATTAATAGTTTAATATATTTTATTTTAATTCTAAAGGTAAGTTTAAATGTTTTATAAGATAGGGATGAGTTAATATTTAATGTAAAGTTAGCGGGTTGTTAGGTTTAGGGGATAATAGCTTAATTTAGTTTATGGCGATGTGGGGGGCTGGCGGTTTATGGGGTTAATAGGTTTAGTAAGTGGTAGTGATGTGGGAGGCCAGGGGTTTAGGGGTTAATACATTTATTTAGTTGCGGAGGGGTCTTGGAGCGGCGGGATAGGGGTTAATAACTTTATTAGTGTTGCGGTGGGCTCCGGGAGCGGTGGGATAGGGGTTAATAACTTTATTAGAATTGTGGTGGGCTCCGGGAGCAGTGGGATAGGGGTTAATAACTTTATTAGAGATGCGGTGGGCTTCAGGAGCGGAGGGATAGGGGTTAATAACTTTATTAGAGTTGCAGTGGGCTCCGCGAGGAGCGGGATGGGGTTTAATAACTTTATTTAGTTGTGACGGGGTCCGGGAGCGGCGGGATAGGGGTTAAACATTTTAGTATAGTGACAGGGTATAATAAAGGTGGGAAAAAGTCGAATAGCAGCGAGATCGTTGACTGTTAGTTAACAACAGTACGCTGCTCTTCGCCCCGTACTTGGTGCGCAGCTTTTTGACAGCTTTTTTTTTATAAATAAGGAGATTGTATTCAGGTCTGTGGCCACGATGTTAGGCGATGTTAGGCGAGCATATTGGTGCCGTTGAATGCAGCATAGTTAATGGCTTGATAGATAGTCCTCATTGTGTCACTGAGTGTCCCTAGTGTGACCCAATGTGTCTCAAAGTGGCCCTAGTGTGGCCCATTGGTTCACTCAACGGCCACAGGGTTACCCAGTGGTCAATCTCTGTGGCCCTAGTGTGACCCATTGGGTCACTCAGTGGCCCTAGTGTGGCACATTGGGGTCACCCTGAGGCCCTAGTGTGACCCATTGGGTCACTCAGTGGCCCTAGTGTGACCCATTGGTCACTCTATGACCTATTGGGTCACTCAGTGTCAAGAGTGTTACCCAGTGGTCACGCTGTGACCCTATTGTAACCCATTAGGTCACTCTGTGGCTGTACCATAGTGTGACCCAGTGGTTGACTCCTTGTCCCTAGTGTGACCCAGTGGGTCACTGAGTGGCCCTATTTTGGGCCATTGGATCACTCAGTGGCCCTAGTGTGGGCCATGGAAAAATAAAAATCATTTGCAGAATAACACGTTTAGGGAAATAAATAAATAAAATTTAAATATATATGATTTTATTTTTGTTCTTTATTAAAAAAATTAAAAATACCCATACGCCAATGAAACTGGCCAATATTTTCTGTAATTAGTTAGTAATTCGTAACTATGAAAAATATTGATAAGGGTGTGCAATAATAAAGCTGTTGTCCGTAGATTTTCCACCAAATATTTCTTTTCTTTTTTCATCATGAACATTTTAACTATTAAAGTTATGCCTGTTTTTATTTAAATACTCCTTTAATGAAAAAAAGTCTGTATAATAGTATTGAAGATACAGAATAAAAGAACATAACAAACATTTCATTTCAGATGCAATCACATTGGCATCTATCTGCAGCCACCAATCAGCAACTACTGAGCATATTTAGATATGTTTGTCAACAAAGGATATCAAGAGAATAAAGCAAGTAAATTCTAAGCAGATTTTGATATTCTTTTAAACAAAGGATATCAAGAGAATTAAGCAAATTAGAAAGTTTTTTTATAAAATGATGAATAGAAACAATTTGGGTTTCATGTCCCTTTAACTATTTATATTATGCCTGTTCTTATTTACATACGTGCACCACTTTAATGTGAAACGTCTGTATACGTACACCCCTTTAATGAAAATAGTCTGTATAATAGTATTGGAGATATAGAATAAAATAAAAAATATAATAGTACTGTATTGAAGATTCAGAATAAAAGAACGGAGTTGTAGTAATCTTTTTTTGTTTTTGTTTGGCACTGCTCTCCCCAGTTCCATTTGTATTCCACCCAGCTAGTGCCCAAATTATTTCACCCAGCAAGTGCCCACATTGTTTAGGTCCCCAGAGTGTTTGTAACTATGTATATTCTGAAAACATAAGTACGATCCATTTGTATGGCACCCAGCTAGTGCCCAAATTGTGTTTGTTCCGCTTCTGTAATATTTCCGACTGTGACATGGGCGCATGCGTGCTCATTAGTGTAATGTTCTATTTTATTGTAGCAATGCTGCAGTAAGCGCATGCGTGAACAACCGTCTTTGACACTATTTTTTAGGCGTGGCCGGAGGTAGGCAAACATAATGCAGTCAGGGAATATTACAGAACACCGGTTCCGAAAATAGCCAAATGCCACTGCCTACAGCCATATTCAGATCTGTCCCCAGGGCTGTTTCTAGGGGTGGGTGAACCAGGCAGCTGCTCGAGGAGCTACGGCCACACTTGCTTAGCAGAAAGCAGAAGCTCCCAAGCAGTGGCGCCTCATACACCGGCTGCTGATGTTAACTTCTCTGTCATGTGGGTCCTGCAGAATGTTGCTTCTATATGGTGATGCAGCTGCTGCCTTGTTTTATAACCTGCACTGCCCCCCTATGACAGATAAGCATTTCAGTAGCGTGCTGCTGATGCTGCTTAAATATTGTTATGTGATTCTTGCAGGCTAGCGTGCTGCTGATGCTGCTTACATATTGTTATGTGATTCCTGCAGGCTAGCGTGCTGCTGATGCTGCTTAAATATTGTTATGTGATTCCTGCAGGCTAGCGTGCTGCTGATGCTGCTTACATATTGTTATGTGATTCCTGCAGGCTAGCGTTCTGCTGATGCTGCTTAAATATTGTTATGTGATTCCTGCAGGCTAGCGTGCTGCTGATGCTGCTTACATATTGTTATGTGATTCCTGCAGGCTAGCGTTCTGCTGATGCTGCTTAAATATTGTTATGTGATTCCTGCAGGCTAGCGTGCTGCTGATGCTGCTTACATATTGTTATGTGATTCCTGCAGGCTAGCGTTCTGCTGATGCTGCTTAAATATTGTTATGTGATTCCTGCAGGCTAGCGTGCTGCAATGGTTCCTCCCTCCTCTTAATTACAACCTCTAAGTCATCTGGCAGATCCAAGGTGGGGGGCAACATAGCAAATGTCCCCATTGTTTGTTATTTACTCTATATTAGCTTTATTTATTACTTATAGTTGGTCTCACAATACAAAAATAAAGCTTGTGCATTGCCCAGCTGAGCCATACAGACTCCCTCAGAGAACACGCAGATGTTGATTGGTGACTGCATTCTGCTGACACAGGTGGTTACGGCAGGAGCAGTTTGGAGTGACATATTACAGTCATCCATATTCCACTGCTAACTGGATAGTAAAAACTGAGAACTAAAACTAAAAGTTATAGAATTTCCAAAATCCAACAAACAGTAAATAACAAAAATGAAATCTAAATATGAAGTTTAAACAGTGTATGTTTATGAAATGACTACAATATCCCTTTAATAGTTCTATCTTGTTGCTGTGCATGTGTGTATAACAGGTGCTTGCACGTGTTTAGTATATATTACAACTGTGTGTGGGTGCAATCCTTGGTCCCTGTTTTAGTGTGTATAGTTGTGTCAAGTAAAACCAGTATAATTAGCTTATATAGCTGCTAAAATTGACAAATCATTTTCCTTACGTGGAAGGAATCAACCACTGCAGATCCCTACACTAAGTTGAATCAACCACTGCAGATCCCCAAGTTAGGCAAACAGTGGCACTGGTAGTCTTGCACTAACCACCACAAGGGCTTTGGGCCCAGCTTACCGCTCAGAGACAGACACTGAGAGTCCTCCTGCTCAGTCACACAGACATGTCCCGCCCGGCAGGCCGGCATCACCTCGTCACCAACATGTGACTCACTCCCTGCTCATCTCAGTCCGTGCCTGTGTTGGCTCAGCGCCCATGCTCTTACATTATATGAGAGCTGGGTGCTGATTGGCTCCGAGGCGCTTAGAGAGCAGCCTCTATGGGAGCTGTTACAGCGCATTAAGCGCCACTGGGGGCAGTCTCTAGTAGCGGCTTATACAATTACATCCATAATATTGCACAAACGAGGGGAGCTGAACGGCTCACAGCCTCTCCTTCTTTGCGCAATAATATGGATATCGATGGAGATTAATATAGTTTACTTTAGGCAGCCTTATTGTGAAAAAATGGTGGCCGAGTCATTGGCAGGGGGGGTTAGGGGGGTACCTTTAGTGTACAAAAAAAATATAATTTTTTTTTTTTAATAAACTTTTATAATAAACATCTTTAAGACTTTAAAAAGCCTCCTATGACGGCACGTCACTGTCCCTACACTACAGATATTAAAATATAGATATTTAAAAAAACAAAAAAAAGCCCTAAAAGTGCATTCATGCAGATGGTCTGCCAGGGCATAAGATGATGGTGTCCAGCGAAAAAGTTGATAATTTTTTTTTTATGATCATATTTGGTGGCCAAATAGTGGCATCAAATATACCAAAATAATCCTACTTTAAAAAAATATATATAGTTTTCGGGGTCAATTTTGAGAATTTGAGCAGTTCTACTATAGCAATTGAGAATGACCTCTTTGCATTGTGTTATACATAGCTGCAGAATAAGATCTTCAAATAATAAAAAACAATCGGCTAGATTACGAGTTTTGCGTTATGAGGGGTGCGGTACTAACTTGCAAGTTATTGTCACCGCTCACTTCCCTAGAACGCTGGTATTACAGGTTTACAAAAACCCGACGTTATCAGTCAAGAAGTGAGCGTAAAGCAAAATTGAGCTCCATACCGCACTACAATACCAGCGCTGCTGAAAGCTGCGGTGAGCTGGTTTTACGTGCTCATGCACGATTTCCCCATAGACATCAATGGGGAGAGCCGGCTGAAAAAAAGCCTAACACCTGCAACAAAGCAGCGTAAAGCTCCGTAACGCAGCCCCATTGATTCCTATGGGGAAACAAAATTTATGTTTACACCTAACACCCTAACGTGAACCCCGAGTCTAAACACCCCTAATCTTACAATTATTAACCCCTAATCTGCTGCCCCTAACATCGCCGCCACCTACCTACATTTATTAACCCCTAATCTTCCGCCCCCCCAACGTCGCCGCCACTATACTAAATTTATTAACCCCTAAACCTAACCCTAAATCTAACCCTAACACCCACTAGCTTTAATGTAATTTAAATAAATCTAAATTAAACCTACTATTAATAACTACATAATTCCTCTTTAAAACTAAATACTTACCTGTGAAATAAACCCTAAGCTAGCTACAATGTAACTAATAGTTACATAGTAGCTATCTTAGGTTTTATTTTTATTTCACAGCTAAGTTTGTATTTATTTTAACTAGGTAGAATAGTAACTAAATAGTTATTAACTATTTACTAGCTACCTAGTTAAAATAAATACAAATTTACCTGTAAAATAAAACCTAACCTGAGTTACACTAACACCTAACCTTACACTACAATTAAATCAATTACCTAAATTAAATACAATTAACTAAATTACAAAAAAACAAACAAACACTAAATTACACAAAATAAAAAAAGAAATTATCAGATATTTAAACTAATTACACCTAATCTAATAGCCCTTTCAAAATAAAAAAAGCCCCCCCAAAATAAAAAACCCCTACCCTAAACTAAACTACCAATAGCCCTTAAAGGGCCTTTTGCGGGGCATTGCCCCAAAGAAATCAGCTCTTTTACCTGTAAAAAAATACAAACAACCTCCCAACAGTAAAACCCACCACCCACACAACCAACCCCCCAAATAAAAACCTAACTAAAAAAACCTAAGCTCCCCATTGCCCTAAAAAGGGCATTTGGATGGACATCCGGCACGGAGCATCCTCTTCAATCGAAGTCTTCTTGCAGAATGAAGGTTCCTTTAAATGACGTCATCCAAGATGGCATCCCTTGAATTCCGATTGGCTGATAGAATTCTAATCCAATCAGCCAATAGGATTGAGTTTGCATTCTATTGGCTGATTGGAACAGCCAATAGAATGCGAGCTCAATCCTATTGGCTGATTGGATCAGCCAATAGGACTGAAGCTCAATCCTATTGGCTGATTGCATCAGCCAATAGGATTTTTTCACCTTTAATTCCGATTGGCTGATAGAATTCTAGGGACGCCATCTTGGATGACGTCATTTAAAGGAACCTTCATTCTGCAAGAAGACGTCGATTGAAGAGGATGCTCCGCACCGGATGTCTTGAAGATGGAGCCGCTCCGCGCCGGATGGATGAAGATAGAAGATGATGAAGACTTCTGCAGGCTTGGATGAAGACTTCGGCCGCTTGGATGAAGACTTCTGCCGGCTTCGATGAGGACTTCTGCCGCTTAGTTGAGGATGGATGTCCGGCCTTCAAAAACTGTAAGTGGATCTTTGGGGGTAAGTGTTAGGCTTTTTTAAGGGTTTATTGGGTGGGTTTTATTTTTAGATTAGGGGTTTAGGCACTTGAAAGCTTAGTTTTTTTTAGTTAGGATTTTATTAGGGGGATTGGTTGTGTCAGTGGTAGGTTTTACTGTTAGGGGGTTATTTGTATTTTATTTTACAGGTAAAAAAGCTGATTTCTTTGGGGCAATGCCCCGCAAAAGGCCCTTTTAAGGGCTATTGGTAGTTTAGTTTAGGCTAGGGTTTTTTTTTTATTTTGGGGGGCTTTTTTATTTTGATTGGGCTATTAGATTAGGTGTAATTAGTTTAAATATCTGATAATTTCTTTTTTTATTTTGTGTAATTTAATGTGTTTTTTTTTTGTAATTTAGGTAATTGTATTTAATTTATGTAATTGATTTAATTGTAGTGTAAGGTTAGATGTTAGTGTAACTCAGGTTAGGTTTTATTTTAGAGGTAAATTTGTATTTATTTTAGCTAGGTAGCTATAAATAGTTAATAACTATTTAGTAACTATTCTACCTAGTTAAAATAAATACAAACTTGCCTGTAAAATAAAAATAAACCCTAAGATAGCTACAATGTAACTATTAGTTATATTGTAGCTAGCTTAGGGTTTATTTTATAGGTAAGTATTTAGTTTTAACCCCTTAACGACTGAGGACGTGCAGGGTACGTCCTCAGAAAAAAGGCAGTTAAGGCCTGAGAACGTACCCTGCACGTCCTCAGTGTGGAAAGCAGCTGGAAGCGATCCTGCTCGCTTCCAGCTGCTTTCCGGTTATTGCAGTGATGCCTCGATATGGAGGCATCCTGCAATAACCTTTGTAAGCCATCCGGTGCAGAGAGAGCCACTCTGTGGCCCTTTCTGCACCGGAAATTGGTGGCTTACTGCGTTGGTGGGTGGGAGCCGGACCGGGAGGCGGGTGGCGGCCATCGATGGCCCTGACGATGTGAAGGGGGGCGGGATCGTGGGCGAGGGTGGCTGGGGGCGCGCACGGGCGCGCGCGTGCACGGGAGGGTGGGGGCGGGCGCGTGCACGGGGAGGGAGCGGGTGGGAACCGCTACACTACAGAAAATGCTAAAATAAAAAAATTTAAAAAAAAAATCTAAAAAAGTCACAAAAAAAATGATCAGCAAAGTGGTGGGGGTTTGTCTGTGTGGGGTCGGGGGAAGCTACACTACAGAAAAATAAAAACAATAAAAAAAAAAGCACTTTTTATTGCAAACTGGGTACTGGCAGACAGCTGCCAGTACCCAAGATGGCCCCCAATAAGGCAGAGGGGAGGGTTAGAGAGCGGTTTTGGGGGGGGATCAGGGAGGTTGGGGGCTAAGGGGGGGATCCTACACAGTAGCATATGTAAATATGCTAACAATTTTTTTTTATTTTTTTTTTAAACCCTTTTATTTTAGTACTGGCAGACTTTCTGCCAGTACTTAAGATGGCGGGGACAATTGTGGGGTGGGGGAAGGAAGGGAGCTGTTTGGGAGGGATCAGGGGGTGGGATGTGTCAGATGGGAGGCTGATCTCTACACTAAAGCTAAAATTAACCCTGCAAGCTCCCTACAAACTCCCTAATTAACCCCTTCACTGCTAGCCATAATACACGTGTGAGGCGCAGCAGGATTTAGCGGCCTTCTAATTACCAGAAAGCAACTCCAAAGTCATATATGTCTGCTATTTCTGAACAAAGGGGATCCCAGACAAGCATTTACAACGATTTGTGCCATAATTGCACAAGCTGTTTGTAAATGATTTCAGTGAGAAACCTAAAATTGTGAAAAATGTTATGTTTTTTTTAATTTGATCGCATTTGGCGGTGAAATGGTGGCATGAAATATACCAAAATGTGCCTAGATCAATACTTGGGGTTGTCTACTACACTACACTAAAGCTAAAATTAACCATACAAGCTCCCTAAAAGCTCCCTAATTAACCCCTTAACTGCTGGGCATAATACACTTGTGGTGCGCAGTGGCATTTAGCGGCCTTCTAATTACCAAAAAGCAACGCCAAAGCCATATATGTCTGCTATTTCTGAACAAAGGGGATCCCAGAGAAGAATTTACAACCATTTATGCCATAATTGCACAAGTTGTTTGTAAATAATTTCAGTGAGAAATCGAAAGTTTGTGAAAAAATGTGTGAAAAAGTGAACAATTTTTTTTATTTGATCGCATTTTGCGGTGAAATGGTGGCATGAAATATACCAAAATTGGCCTAGATCAATACTTTGGGATGTCTACTAAAAAAAAATATATACATGTCAAGGGATATTCAGGGATTCCTGAAAGATATTAGTGTTCTAATGTAACTAGCGCTAATTTTGGAAAAAAATGGTTTGGAAATAGCAAAGTGCTACTTGTATTTATGGCCCTATAAAAAAAAAAAAAGCAAAGAACATGTAAACATTGGGTATTTCTAAACTCAGGACAAAATTTAGAAACTATTTAGCATGGGTGTTTTTTGGTAGTTTTAGATATGTAACAGATTTTGGGGGTCAAAGTTAGAAAAAGTGTGTTTTTTTCCATTTTTCCTCATATTTTATCATTTTTTTTATAGTAAATTATAAGATATGATGAAAATAATGGTATCTTTAGAAAGTCCATTTAATGGCGAGAAAAACGGTATATAATATGTGTGGCTACAGTAAATGAGTAAGAAGAAAATTACAGCTAAACACAAACACCGCAGAAATGTAAAAATAGCCTTGGTCCCAAACGGACAGAAAATGGAAAAGTGCTGTGGTCATTAAGGGGTTAAATAGCAATAATTTAGGTAATGATAGTAGGTTTTATTTAGATTTATTTTAATTATATTTAAGTTAGGGGTTGTTAGGGTTAGTTTAGTATAGTGGCAGCGACGTTGGAGATGGCAGATTAGGGGTTAATAAATGTAGGTAGGTGGTGGCGATGTTAGGGGCGGCAGATTAGGGGTTGGGGTTAACAATATTTAACTAGTGTTTCTGATGCAGGAGTGCAGCGGTTTAGGGGTTAATATGTTTATTATAGTGGCGGCAATGTCCGGAGTGGCAGATTAGGGGTTAATAATTTTGTTTTATTATTTGCGATGTGGTAGGGCCTCAGTTTAGTGGTTAATAGGTAGTTTATGGGTGTTAGTATACTTTTTTGCACTTTAGTTATGAGTTTTATGGTACAGCGTTGTAGCGTAAAACCCATAACTACTGACTTTCAGTTTACAGTATGAATCTTGGCAGTATAGGGTGTACCGCTCACTTTTTGTCCTCCCAGGCAAACTCGTAATACCGGTGCTATGGAAGTCCCATTAAAAAAAGACTTTTTGAAAGCTGCGCTAATTACGTTGCAGCCAAAAAAGTGTGCGATGCAGCTAAACCTGCAAGACTCGTAATACCAGCGGTAGTAAAAAAGCAGCGTTATGAGCCTTAACGCTGCTTTTTCACCCATACAGCAAAACTCGTAATCTAGCTGATTGAAAAATATATATGTTTGGTTTTAGCTGATTCAGAGGATGCCAATTAACAAATTTTGAGATATTTTTTTTCTACAGTCAGAAAGTTAAAGCATTTTGTGGAATAAACTTTATGGCCTCTATTTATCATAGGTCTTGCGGACCTGATCCGACGGTGCGGATCAGGTCCGCAAGACCTCGCTAAATGCGGAGAGCAATACGCTCTCCGCATTTAACATTGCACCAGCAGCTCACAAGAGCTGCTGGTGCAACACCGCCCCCTGCTGACTCACGGCCAATCGGCCGCCAGCAGGGGGGTGTCAATCAACCCGATCGTACTCGATCAGGTTGATTTCCGGCGATTGCTGTCCGCCTGCTCAGAGCAGGAGGACAGGGTTATGGAGCAGCGGTCTTCAGACCGCTGCTTCATAACTTGTGTTTCTGGCGAGTTTGAAGACTTGCCAGAAACACGGCCCTTCAAGCTCCGTACGGAGCTTGATAAATATGGGCCATTGTATTTTTGTGGTGATAAACTTTATGTATTTTTTTTCATTTTTTTTTTGTTTGTGGTAATTTTACAATAATATCTTAAAGGGACAGGAAACCCCACCATTTCCCAACATATTGTTTTTATAGGTAAATAAAAGGCTCTATTTCTGTTTAAACGGAGTAATAACAAAAACTCTAAAAATCATCCGGCAAGTTTTTTTCTGAAATTCATGGTATCAAATCAGATAATTCATTAGGGCCCCCATATATCAAGCTATAGCAGCTCTGGGCACTAACTGCTGCAGGCTCGCATGAGCAAGCCTGCAGTCGAAAGTTAGAAAAAGCAGCTTCCTAACCAGTATGCCAGCTATCAGCTGGCAAATTAAATCACCCCGGGTATGTTTGCCCCGGGGTGATTGACAACCCCTACTCTTTTGCCTTTGGGATGTCTGCATTTTGCGATCCCGGTCGGACAGGTTCGCGTGAGCAAACACTGTCCATCTGGCAGATGATAAATGCCGGCCTATGGGAGATATTTATCAAAGCTTCAACTGATAATACAATGGAATCCGCTTGAATCTTGCGTTATATTCAGCGCAAATTGAATCCGCCATATTTAACAATGCGTCAAGATCATCAAATGTTGAAATGTGTGACATAATATACGCTCCCAGATGTTTCAAATTCATATTTGGCTCTATTTGACCCTTTTTCAAATTTATCAAACATTTAACAGGTACACTCGCGTCTAATCCGATGCAGTGCACCTATCGTTCAAACTGCAACCCTTGAGGCCGCGAATGCCATGGAAATTAATGGGAGGCTGAAAACACAGAAAGGGTATGTTCGATGCTGCAAGGCGATGAAGCATATTAGATAATAAAAGTAAATTTGAAACTTTTTTAAAATTCTATACTTTTTTTAAATCAAACAATATTATTGCTCCAAATTTAGTGCAAAGTATTGCTTCAATTTTGATGCACTAGTAGATATAGTGATAACAATGAAACACATTACTACTTATGGATTATGTTACATCTTTGTCTATCATTACAAAGCAAGGGGACAATATTATTGCTCCAAACTTGGTGCACTAGTAGATATATAGATAAAAATGAAATAAATACATAACATAATATAGCTAACTTCCTTTTTTTATTTTTTTATTTTTGGATAAATCTATATGCCCCATGTTTAAGGCACGTAATACAAGTCCCACTCTCCACTTCACACAAAATTTGACGCAACACTTTTTGCAACAAATTTGGCGCAAACTCCTAAATAACCCACAAATTAGTGAATTTCTCAACCACTTTTGATTGGGATATGCATAATCACATGATTTATTACATCAGCCAATCTGATTGAACTATATATTTTATAGTATCACTAACGAATCAAATTGCTCGAAACTTCTGTCATTGATCACTCATCAGAACTTGTAAGTGCCATTTGTTACATTGTGTATTATACTTTGAAAGTATGTATATGTGTAATCATTTTTAAAGATAAACATTGATGCTGACATTAGGACACACAGTGTAATATATTAGACAGTGTGTCCTAGAATGTGAGCCAATAGAATGCGAGCTCAATCTGATTGGCTGATTGGATCAGTCAATCGGATTGAACTTGATTCTGATTGGCTGATTCCATCAGCCAATCAGAATATTCCTACCTTAATTCAGATTGGCTGATAGAATCCTATCAGCCAATCGGAATTCGAGGGACGCCATCTTGGATGACGTCCCTTAAAGGAACCGTCATTCTTCAGTTGGACGTCGCCGGAAGAAGATGGGTCCGCGGTGGAGGTCTTCAGGATGGAGCCGGTCGTCATCGGATGAAGATAGAAGATGCCGCTTGGATCAAGATGGTTGCCGGTCCGGATCGCCTCTTCTTCCCGGATAGGATGAAGACTTTGGAGCCTCTTCTGGACCTCTTCAGCCACCGGATGATGGATCGCCAACCCCCGCTTGGGTTGGATGAAGATTTTGGAGCCAGGACGGATCGGTGATACCTGGTGAGGTGAAGACAAGGTAGGATGATCTTCAGGGGCTTAGTGTTAGGTTTATTTAAGGGGGGTTTGGGTTAGATTAGGGGTATGTGGGTGGTGGGTTGTAATGTTGGGGGGGGTATTGTATGATTTGTTTTACAGGCAAAAGAGCTGAACTTCTTGGGGCATGCCCCGCAAAGGGCCCTGTTCAGGGCTGGTAAGGTAAAAGAGCTTTTAAATTTAGTAATTTAGAATAGGGTAGGGCATTTTTTATTTTGGGGGGCTTTGTTGTTTTATTAGGGGGCTTAGAATAGGTGTAATTAGTTTAAAATTGTTGTAATATTTTTCTTATGTTTGTAAATATTTTTTAATTTTTTGTAACTTAGTTCTTTTTTATTTTTTGTACTTTAGCTAGTTTATTTAATTGTATTTATTTGTAGGAATTGTATTTAATTAATTTATTGATAGTGTAGTGTTAGGTTAATTGTAGGTAATTGTAGGTAGTTTATTTAATTAATTTATTGATAGTGTAGTGTTAGGTTTAATTGTAACTTAGGTTAGGATTTATTTTACAGGTAAATTTGTAATTATTTTAACTATTTTAGCTATTAAATAGTTATTAACTATTTAATAGCTATTGTACCTGGTTAAAATAATTACAAAGTTGCCTGTAAAATAAATATTAATCCTAAAATAGCTATAATATAATTATAATTTATATTGTAGCTATATTAGGATTTATTTTACAGGTAAGTATTTATCTTTAAATAGGAATAATTTATTTAATAAGAGTTAATTAATTTCGTTAGATGTAAATTATATTTAATTTAGGGGGGTGTTAGTGTTAGGGTTTAGACTTAGCTTTAGGGGTTAATACATTTATTAGAATAGCGGTGAGCTCCGGTCGGCAGATTAGGGGTTAATAAGTGTAGGCAGGTGGAGGCAACGTTGTGGGGGGCAGATTAGGGGTTAATAAATATAATATAGGGGTCGGCGGTGTTAGGGGCAGCAGATTAGGGGTACATAAGGATAACGTAGGTGGCGGCGCTTTGCGGTCGGCAGATTAGGGGTTAATTATTGTAGGTAGCTGGCTGCGACGTTGTGGGGGGAAGATTAGGGGTTAATAAATATAATATAGGGGTCGGCGGTGTTAGGGGCAGCAGATTAGGGGTACATAAGGATAACGTAGGTGGCGGCGCTTTGCGGTCGGCAGATTAGGGGTTAATTATTGTAGGTAGCTGGCTGCGACGTTGTGGGGGGCAGATTAGGGGTTAATAAATATAATACAGGGGTCGGCGGTGTTAGGGGCAGCAGATTAGGGGTACATAAGGATAACGTAGGTGGCGGTCGGCAGATTAGGGGTTAAAATAATTTATTCGAGTGTCGGCGATGTGGGGGGACCTCGGTCTAGGGGTACATAGGTAATTTATGGGTGTTAGTGTACTTTAGAGCACAGTAGTTAAGAGCTTTATAAACCGACGTTAGCCCAGAAAGCTCTTAACTACTGACTTTTTTCCTGCGGCTGGAGTTTTGTCGCTAGATGTCTAACGCTCACTTCAGAAACGACTCTAAATACCGGAGTTAGAAAGATCCCATTGAAAAGATAGGATACGCAATTGACGTAAGGGGATCTGCGGTATGGAAAAGTCGCGGCTGAAAAGTGAGCGTTAGACCCTATTTTGAGTGACTCCAAATACCGGCGGTAGCCTAAAACCAGCGTTAGGAGCCTCTAACGCTGGTTTTCACGGCTAACGCCAAACTCCAAATCTAGGTCTGAGTTCCCATAGACTGCAATGTAAAGGCACTTTTTTATTTTTTGTACTTTAGCTAGTTTATTTAATTGTATTTATTTGTAGGAATTGTATTTAATTAATTTATTGATAGTGTAGTGTTAGGTTAATTGTAGGTAATTGTAGGTAGTTTATTTAATTAATTTATTGATAGTGTAGTGTTAGGTTTAATTGTAACTTAGGTTAGGATTTATTTTACAGGTAAATTTGTAATTATTTTAACTATTTTAGCTATTAAATAGTTATTAACTATTTAATAGCTATTGTACCTGGTTAAAATAATTACAAAGTTGCCTGTAAAATAAATATTAATCCTAAAATAGCTATAATATAATTATAATTTATATTGTAGCTATATTAGGATTTATTTTACAGGTAAGTATTTATCTTTAAATAGGAATAATTTATTTAATAAGAGTTAATTAATTTCGTTAGATGTAAATTATATTTAATTTAGGGGGGTGTTAGTGTTAGGGTTTAGACTTAGCTTTAGGGGTTAATACATTTATTAGAATAGCGGTGAGCTCCGGTCGGCAGATTAGGGGTTAATAAGTGTAGGCAGGTGGAGGCAACGTTGTGGGGGGCAGATTAGGGGTTAATAAATATAATATAGGGGTCGGCGGTGTTAGGGGCAGCAGATTAGGGGTACATAAGGATAACGTAGGTGGCGGCGCTTTGCGGTCGGCAGATTAGGGGTTAATTATTGTAGGTAGCTGGCTGCGACGTTGTGGGGGGAAGATTAGGGGTTAATAAATATAATATAGGGGTCGGCGGTGTTAGGGGCAGCAGATTAGGGGTACATAAGGATAACGTAGGTGGCGGCGCTTTGCGGTCGGCAGATTAGGGGTTAATTATTGTAGGTAGCTGGCTGCGATGTTGTGGGGGGCAGATTAGGGGTTAATAAATATAATACAGGGGTCGGCGGTGTTAGGGGCAGCAGATTAGGGGTACATAAGGATAACGTAGGTGGCGGTCGGCAGATTAGGGGTTAAAATAATTTATTCGAGTGTCGGCGATGTGGGGGGACCTCGGTCTAGGGGTACATAGGTAGTTTATGGGTGTTAGTGTACTTTAGAGCACAGTAGTTAAGAGCTTTATAAACCGACGTTAGCCCAGAAAGCTCTTAACTACTGACTTTTTTCCTGCGGCTGGAGTTTTGTCGCTAGATGTCTAACGCTCACTTCAGAAACGACTCTAAATACCGGAGTTAGAAAGATCCCATTGAAAAGATAGGATACGCAATTGACGTAAGGGGATCTGCGGTATGGAAAAGTCGCGGCTGAAAAGTGAGCGTTAGACCCTATTTTGAGTGACTCCAAATACCGGCGGTAGCCTAAAACCAGCGTTAGGAGCCTCTAACGCTGGTTTTCACGGCTAACGCCAAACTCCAAATCTAGGTCTGAGTTCCCATAGACTGCAATGTAAAGGCACTTTTCAGTGCCCTTTTTTTCTCTAACACCCCACTCTCACCAATTTTAAAGCCCCAAAACTGCCTAGTGCAGTTTTTTTTATTAAAAAAAAATGCTAGATTTTTTTTTAATAAAAAACTAAAATGCCCTCTATTTTGAGGGCTATTGGGGCACTTTTAGAAAATTAACCAGAGACCGGATATCTGGTTAATTTTCTGAGCGTTAATTGCTACCTCAAGCTCACGGTAGCAATAACCAGTCACTTGAATAGCTGGCTAAAGGGACAGTCTAGTCCAAAACAAACTTTCATTATTCAGATAGGGCATGTAATTTTAAACGATTTTCAAATTTCCATCTATCACAAATTTTGCTTTGTTCTCTTGCTATTCTTAGTTGAAAGTTACATCTAGGAGGTTCATATGCTAATTCATATGCTAATTTCTAAGCTCCTGAAAGCCGCCTCTCATCTCAGGGCATTTTGACAGTTTTACACCACTAGAGGGTGTTAGTTCATGTGTTTCATATAGATAACACTGTGTTCACGCACGTGGAGTTCCTAGGAGCCAGCACTGATTGGCTAAAATGCAATTCTGTCAAAAGAACTGAAATAAAGGGGCAGTTTGCAGAGGCTTAGATACAAGATAATTACAGAGGTAAAAAGTGTGTTAATATAACTGTGTTGGGAATGGGTAATAAAGGGATTATCTATATTTTAAAACAATAAATATTCTGATGTAGACTGTCCCTTTAATTATCGTATCCCGCAAATTTGCCCGTATCGCACTCTTCAACTGGGCTGTTCAGCCAAATGATTCTGCTTTCAAATTTACAGTGTCTTTTGGGGAAGGGAACATCCTAGTAGTATTTTCAGACATTCAAATTGAAACTTTTGTGAGTCATAGAGTGCACAATAAAAAAAAAAATAATTCCAATTTATTATGTTATCAATGTTAACATTGTACTAATTTCTCTTGGTATTTTTAAAATCTAGCTTCTTTCCATGAGAGCACCAGCTCAGAAGCATGCACATATATCAAACACTATATGATAAAAGAGTTTGTAGCAATTTAAAGTAAAGGTAAAGTTGCTTGCATATGAAAACACATATTGTTTGTTCATTATAATTGCAATGCAGTCGCTAACTTTTTTTAATTGTGCAAAGTATTTTTTTCCAGAAATATAAGTTTTATTTTCCCTACCGTTTCTTATGAAACTCCTCCCAGCTGCTTTTCTGTGTCTCATCTTAGAGTACTGACACACCCGCTCTCTACGTCGGCAGTTTGCGCGTGCACGATCAAATTTTCAACTGCGCATGCGCAACTTTCGGCAGAAACATAGTCTCGCAAACGAGCACAGTGTATAGTGGAGAAGATTTCAGTCGGACGCATGCGCTCTGCCCTCGTCTGACGTAGTATTTGCTGTGTTCACCACCCCGGGGGGAAAACGCTGATTAGAGGACACTGTATTAGTCGAGTGTCAATCAATTAATGAGAAATGTCGGGCGGACGATAAGTTCTTGTCAGATGCAACTTATAAAGTAAGAATAGCGGTTTTACAATAAGATATAGCAAAATTGATGAATGAAACTTTGGCTAATTTTATATGTACTTTAACAGGTAGTTAACGAGTGCACTCAACTTTACCTTGCCTTTAAAGGGACAGAAAATGTGACGTTGGTTATTTATTTTGTCCCCCTTTCATGTATTATAGGTTGCAGATTTTCTTAATATCAGAGCTGGAAATGCACTTTAAAGACTTATCAAGGCTAACCCTGATAGATATTTCCTAATTGGCTTCAGCAGATGACGGCTGCAAAACAATATGGCTGCGGCAAGCTTAGCCTTGTTGGCATAATAATACAACACAGTTCATTTTCAGTGTATAAATGTTAGTACTCTACTGTAAGTTAATCTGATATATTGTAGGGCTTGAAAATGTTGTACTTCTGAGAATATTTATCAAGATGCATTTGCAACATATGTGAACTTGCAGTTAGGCTTGCAAGAGTGAGTCTGCAACCACACATTTATAAAGCAGTCTCTGCCTAGGTGGCAGCGATAAATCACTTCAGACTTGCATGTTGTGCTGCTTAACAGGCCCTGGTCTCATGCACAATTGGAGAGCTCTTCTTCAGTCGGAAATCAATTGCAGGTGAACTGCTTGAGAACTTGTCTACCTGCAACTTGATACATTTTCCTGTTGACATGCTAGTATTAGTCTAGCTATAATGGTGAAGAAGAAAGCTGTCATCCTGCCTCCAGGTTTGTGTGTGTTATATATTATCACCACTGTTTGATTCATTTTGCAGAGCCACCACTGACTTGCTATGTTGTGCAGAGCCACCATTTTGGAATGGAATGTCATGCAAAAATTAACTATTATAATAAATTAGATTAATAGTCAAGAATTTAATGTAATAACAGAAATCTATTTTCTTTAAAATTGTTAGCTATAGCTGCTTAACACATCAGTAGAACATTTAGTTAAGCAGTAACTGGCATGGTATCATTTCTCGGTGGGGCAAAATGTGTCTTTGCCTAAATAGCCAAAACTTAGGCATTGACCCTGCAGAGAGACCTGCCATGTTGTTTAGCAATGTGCACATCACTTTTTATAGTGGAAACAGGAGAGTATTCAAGCAAGATTTAAAGTCAGAAGGCAAATATTTTTCTAACTTAGCTGAAAACCACAACTATGTTCCTGAACTGAAATGTTAATCAGCAAAGCATCATACTAAATAATCCCTCTTCATGATTTTTTTTTGTTCTTTAACCCCTTAATGACCACAGCACTTTTCCATTTTCTGTCCGTTTGGGACCAAGGCTATTTTTACATTTCTGCGGTGTTTGTGTTTAGCTGTAATTTTCCTCTTACTCATTTACTGTACCCACATATATTATATACCGTTTTTCTCGCCATTAAATGGACTTTCAAAATATACCATTATTTTCATCATATCTTATAAATTACTATAAAAAAATTATAAAATATGAGGAAAAAATGGAAAAAAACACACTTTTTCTAACTTTGACCCCCAAAATCTGTTACACATCTACAACCACCAAAAAAAACATATGCTAAATAGTTTCTAAATTTGTCCTGAGTTTAGAAATACCCAATGTTTACATGTTCTTTGCAAGTTATAGGGCCATAAATACAAGTAGCACTTTGCTATTTCCAAACCACTTTTTTTCAGAATTAGCGATAGTTATATTGGGACACTGATATCTTTCAGGAATCCCTGAATATCCATTGACATGTATATATTTTTTTTTAGAAGACATCCCAAAGTATTGATCTAGGCCCATTTTGGTATATTTCATGCCACCATTTCACCGCCAAATGCGATCAAATAAAAAAAATTGTTCACTTTTTCACAATTTTTTTCACAAACTTTAGGTTTCTCACTGAAATTATTTACAAAAAACTTATGCAATTATAGCATACATGGTTGTAAATGCTTCTCTGGGATCCCCTTTGTTCATAAATAGCAGACATATATGGCTTTGGTTTTGCTTTTTACTAATTAGAAGGCTGCTAAATGCGACTGCGCACCACACGCGTATTATGCCCAGCAGTGAAGGGGTTAATTAGGGAGCATGTAGGGAGCTTCTAGGGTTAATTTTAGCTTCAGTGTAGTGTAGTAGACAACCCCAAGTATTGATCTAGGCCCATTTTGGTATATTTCATGCCACCATTTCACCGCCAAATGCAATCAAATTAAAAAAAAAACGCTAAATTTTTCACAATTTTAGGTTTCTCACTAAAATTATTTACAAACAGCATGTGCAATTATGGCACAAATGGTTGTAAATGGTTCTCTGGGATCCCCTTTGTTCAGAAATAACAGACATATATGACTTTGGCGTTGCTTTTTGGTAATTAGAAGGCCGCTAAGTGCTGCTGCGCATCACACGTGTATTATGGCTAGCAGTGAAGGGGTTAATTAGGTAGTTTGTAGGGAGCTTGCAGGGTTAATTTTAGCTTTAGTGTAGAGATCAGACTCCCACCTGACACATCAGACCCCCTGATCCCTCCCAAACAGCTCCCTTCCCTCCCCCACCCCACAATTGTCCCTGCCATCTTAAGTACTGGCAGAAAGTCTGCCAGTACTAAAATAAAAGTGTTTTTTAAAAAAAAAAAAAAATACATTTTCAGCATATTTACATATGCTAGTTTGTAGGATCCCCCCTTAGCCCCCAACCTCCCTGATCCCCCCCAAAACAGCTCTCTAACCCCCCCCTCTGCCTTATTGGGGGCCATCTTGGGTACTGGCAGCTGTCTGCCAGTACCCAGTTTGCAAGAAAAATGGTTTTTTTTTAATGATTATGTTATTTTTCTGTAGTGTAGCTTCCCCCCCCCCCCCCCCACAGACCAATCCCCCACCCCCTGATTAAGGTATTTTATATAGATTAACACTATTTTTTATTAACTTTTAAACTTTTGATACAAACTTTTTTTCTGTAGTGTAGCGGTTCCCACCCGCTCCCTCCCCGTGCACGCGCCCGCCCCCGCCCTCCCGTGCACGCGCGTGCGCCCGTGCGTGCCTCCGATCACCCCCGCCCACGATCCTGCCCCCCTACACATCATCAAGGCCACCGATGGCCGCCACCCGCCTCCCGAACCGGCTCCCACCCACCAACGAATTTAGCCGGTGATGTCCGGTGCAGAGAGGGCCACAGAGTGGCTCTCTCTGCACCGGATTGCTAAAAAAGGTTATTGCAGGATGCCTCAATATCGAGGCATCACTGCAATAACCAGAAAGCAACTGGAAGCGAGCAGGATCGCTTCCAGCTGCTTTCCAGACCAAGGACGTACGCCACACGTCCTCGGTCATTAAGTGTATTTTTTTTGAGGACGTGTGGCGTACGTCCTTGGTCGTTAAGGGGTTAATACAACTGCAAAAAAATATAATTTACACAAAAAAAGACTTAAAGGGACACTGAACCCATTTTTTTTTTCTTTTGTGATTCCGATAGAGCATGCAATTTTAAGCAGCTTTCTAATTTACTCCTATTATCAATTTTCTTCGTTCTCTTGCTATTTTTATTTGAAAAAGAAGGAATCTAGGCTTTTTTTTGGTTCAGAACTCTGAACGCAATTTTTTATTGGTGGATGAATTTATCCACCAATCAGCAAGAACAACCCGGGTTGTTCCCCAAAAATGGGGCGGCATCTAAACATAAATTCTTGCATTTCAAATAAAGATACCAAGAAAATAAAGACAATTTGATAATAGGAGTAAATTAGAAAGTTGCTTAAAATGTCATGCTCTATCTGAATCACAAAAGAAAAAGTGGGTTCAGTGTCCCTTTAAAAATAAAATAAAAAAACTGCCCTAACCCATACTGACTTCCATTGAATATGAATTGGATGGTTGCAATACATTACTTTAGTAATCTGATGCAACCATATCTGGCAGCCAAATGTGTTATAATGCATAGTTTAGTATTTAAATGGAAAATAGAATAAAAAAGAGGCAGAGATAGATTTAGTGAATGTGGATAGGAAGAAACACACCATCAGGATTATTATGGATTAGATGGGTTAAAGTGAATTAAATGGATTGGATACAGCATACAATTTTAAACAATTCCAATTTACTTCTATCATCAATTTTGCTTTGTTCTCTTGGTATCCTTTGTTAAACTAGGGTAGATCAGGAGCGTGAATGTGTCCTTTTCTATCTGGCAGCAGTGTTTGCAACAATGTTTATAGAACTGTTATACCTCGTTACAAATACTGCTGCGATAGAATGCTACAGACACTCTACAACAGCAGAGTTTGCAGTTACGTATAACATTGCTATAAACATTGTTGCAAACACTCCTGCTAGATGGACACTCTATTAAAGGGATACTAAACCCAATTTTTTTCTTTCATGATTTAGATAGAGCATGAGATTTTAAGCACTTTTCTAGTTTACTCCTATTATCAATTTTTCTTTGTTCTCATGCTATCTTGATTTGAAAAAGCAGTACTGTAAGCTTTAGAGCCGGACCATTTTTTGTTCAGCACCTGGGTAGCCCTTGCTGATTTGTGGCTAAATGTAGCAAACCAATCGGCAAGCTCTACCCAGGTGCTGAACTAAAAATGGGCCGGCTCCTAACCTTTCATTACTGCTTTTTCAAATCAAGATAGCGTGAGAACAAAGAAAAAATGATAATAGGAGTAAATTAGAAAGTTGCTTAAAATTGCATGCTCTATCTGAATCGTGAAAGAAATAATGTGGGGTTAGTATTAGTATCCCTTTAAATAGGTTTAAATGTGTTGATTTAGGAGGTTTTATAAAAGACGGCAGGGATGAAAAATGGGACAGAAAAAAAGAGAAAAAGAAAATAACACTGTATAGTAAAGTAACACGCCAAAAGATGGTGATATGAACACACAAACTTCTTTGTGTACTGTACATATTAAAAGCACAAGCATTCATTGTTTAATAACTAACGCCTAGATTTAGAGTTCTGCGTTAGCCGTCCAAACCAGCGTTAGAGGCTCCTAACGCTGGTTTTAGGCTACCGCCGGTATTTGGAGTCAGTCAGGAAAGGGTCTCACGCTCACTTTCCAGCCGCGACTTTTCCATACCGCAGATCCCCCTACGCCAATTGCGTATCCTATCTTTTCAATAGGATCTTTCTAAAGCCGGTATTTAGAGTCTTGGCTGAAGTGAGCGTTAGAAATCTAACGACAAAACTCCAGCCGCAGGAAAAAAGTCAGTAGTTAAGAGCTTTCTGGGCTAACGCCGGTTCATAAAGCTCTTAACTACTGTACTCTAAAGTACACTAACACCCATAAACTACCTATGTACCCCTAAACCGAGGTCCCCCCACATTGCCGCCACTCTAATAAATATTTTTAACCCCTAATCTGCCGACCGCTCACCGCCGCCACCTACGTTATCCCTATGTACCCCTAATCTGCTGCCTCTAACATCGCAGACCCCTACATAATATTTATTACGCCCTAATCTGTCCCCCCCCCCAACGTCGCCGCCACCTGCCTACAATTATTAACCCCTAATCTGCTGACCGGACCTCACCGCTACTAAAATAAAGTTATTAACCCCTAATCCGCCTCACTCCCGCCTCAAAAACCCTATAATAAATAGTATTAACCCCTAATCTGCCCTCCCTAACATCGCTGACACCTAACTTCAAGTATTAACCCCTAATCTGCCGACCGTACCTCACCGCTACTCTAATAAATGTATTAACCCCTAAAGCTAAGTCTAACCCTAACCCTAACACCCCCCTAAGTTAAATATAATTTAAATCTAACGAAATAAATTAAATCTTATTAAATAAATTATTCCTATTTAAAGCTAAATACTTACCTGTAAAATAAACCCTAATATAGCTACAATATAAATTATAATAGTGTTAGGTTTTTTTAAGGGGGGTTTGGGTGGGTTAGAGTAGGAGTATGCGGGTGGTGGGTTTTAATGTTGGGGGGGGGGTTGTATTTTTATTTTACAGGCAAAAGAGCAGAATTCTTTGGGGCATGCCCCGCAAAAGGCCCTTTTAAGGGCTGGTAAGGTAATAGAGCTGGTATCTTTGGGGGGCTTTGTTATTTTATTAGGGGGCTTAGAGTAGGTGTAATTAGCTTAAAATTGTTGTAATCTTTTTATAATGTTTGTAAATTATTTTTTTATTTTTTGTAACTTAGTTCTTTTTTTATTTTTTGTACTTTAGTTAGTGTATTTATTTGTATTTATTTGTAGGTATTTGTATTTAATTTTTTTCATTTATTTAATGATAGTGTAGTGTTAGGTTTAATTGTAACTTAGGTAAGGATTTATTTTACAGGTAATTTTGTATTTATTTTAAATAGGTAACTATTAAATAGTTCTTAACTATTTAATAGCTATTGTACCTGGTTAAAATAAATACAAAGTTGCCTGTAAAATAAATATTAATCCTAAAATAGCTACAATATAATTATTATTTATATTGTAGCTATATTAGGATTTATTTTACAGGTAAGTATTTAGCTTTATATAGGAATAATTTATTTAATAAGATTGAATTTATTTCGTTAGAATAAAATTATATTTAACTTAGGGGGGTGTTAGTGTTAGGGTTAGACTTAGCTTTAGGGGTTAATACATTTATTAGAGTAGCGGTGAGGTCTGGTCGGCAGGTTAGGGGTTAATACTTGAAGTAAGGTGTCGGCGATGTTAGGGAGGGCAGATTAGGGGTTAATACTATTTATTATAGGGTTTTTGAGGTGGGAGTGAGGTGGATTAGGGGTTAATACATTTATTATAGTAGCGGTGAGGTCCGGTCGGCAGATTAGGGGTTAATAATTGTAGGTAGGTGGCGGCGATGTTAGGGAGGGCAGATTAGGGGTTAATAAATATAATATAGGGGTTGGCGGTGTTAGGGGCAGCAGATTAGGGGTACATAGCTATAATGTAGGTTGCGGCGGTGTACGGAGCGGCAGATTAGGTGTTAAAAATAATATGCAGGGGTCAGCGATAGCGGGGGCGGCAGATTAGGGGTTAATAAGTGTAAGGTTAGGGGTGTTTAGACTCAGGGTACATGTTAGGGTGTTAGGTGCAGATTTAGGAAGTGTTTCCCCATAGGAAACAATGGGGCTGCGTTTGGAGCTGAACGCTGCTTTTTTGCAGGTGTTAGGTTTTTTTTCAGCTCAAACTGCCCCATTGTTTCCTATGGGGGAATCGTGCACAAGCACATTTTTGAAGCTGGCCGCGTCCGTAAGCACCGCTGGTATTTAGAGTTGCAGTGGCGGTAAATTATGCTCTACGCTCCCTTTTTGGAGCTTAACGCAGCCCTTCTGTGAACTCTAAATACCAGCGGTATTTAAAAGGTGCAGGGGGAAAAATACACGCGTAGCTAACGCACCCCTTTGGCCGCAGAACTCTAAATCTAGCCGTAAGACTTGCTCTTCTACTTATGAATGTTTATGTGCTTATGACTGGTGTAGGGCTTTTGAGATGTACTTTTTTTATGAACGTTGATGCTTCCTGCTCACATAATGCTTAGATAGGATATTGTCTACAATGCTTAAAACATAAGTTTAAAGGGACAGTCTAGTCCAGAATTTGTATAGTTTTAAAAGATTAATAATCCCTTTAGTATTCCCCAGTTTTGCATAACCAACACGGTTATATTAATACAGGCGTACCTCGGAGATATTGTGGGTTCAGTTCCAGACCACTGTAATAAAAAAGAATATAGCAATACAGTGAGTCACACTATTTATTTTTGTTTTCCCAAAGAATATACAAAGTATTTTTACACTATACTGTGATATATTAAGTGTGCAATAGCATTACATCTAAAACACAATGTAATACCTTCATTAAAAAATACTTTATTGGTAAAAAATGCTAACCATTATCTGAGCCTTCAGTGAGTTATATTTTTTTTGCTGGTAGTTTGTATATAGGTGTGTATATATGTTTATGCATGTGCATTTATGTGTTTATATGTGTATATATGATGCAAAAATGGTGCAGATAGACTTGATCGACACAGGGTTGCCACCTTCAATTTGTAAAAAGAGCAATATCTGTGAAGCGCAATAAAGCAAAGCACATTAAAATGAAGAATGCCTTTTTACCTCTGTGATTACCTTGTATCTAAGCCTCTGCAGACTGCCCCCTTATTTCAAATCTTTTGACAGACTTGCATTTTAGCCAATCAATGCTGACTCATAGGTAACTCCACTGGAGTGAACATGTTATCTATATGGCACACATAAACTAGCAATGTCTAGCTGTGAAAAACTGTCAAAATGCACAGATAAGAGGCGGCCTTCAATATCTTAGAAATTTGCATTTGAGCATATCTAGGTTTAGCTTTTAACAAAGAATACCAAAGAACAAAGCAAATTTGATGATAAAAGTAAATTGGAAAGTTGTTTAAAATTGCATGCCTTATCTGAATCATGAAAGGTTAATTTTGACGTGACTGTCCCTTTAACATGTTATTTATATATATCTTGTAACTGTAAAAAGAAGAGTTAAACAGAAGTTTTCATTTTTTGTCTGTTTTTTGTTACAAGAAACATTGTTCTCTTGACCTTTACAATTATAAAATTTACTAGTAGGAAAGCCTGCCCGGAGCGCAGTCTATTGTGGTGATGGAACCACCCTGCCATTTTCAGAATCCACCTGGATGCAGTTAACGCTGCATCTAGGTGGATTCTTTCACCACCCCCATGCCAGTACATGTACTCAGTCACTGTGTCCCATTACAGTCTGTGCCCCCCATGCCAGTACATGTCCTCAGTCACTGTGTCCCATTACAGTCTGTGCCCCCCATGCCAGTACATGTCCTCAGTCACTGTGTCCCATTACAGTCTGTGCCCCCCATGCCAGTACATGTCCTCAGTCACTGTGTCCCATTACAGTCTGTGCCCCCCATGCCAGTACATGTCCTCAGTCACTGTGTCCCATTACAGTCTGTGCCCCCCATGCCAGTACATGTCCTCAGTCACTGTGGCCTGTCTTAGGACTACATTAGCTATGAATCCTCCTATGATGACTCACTCTGAGAGCGAGGGAGAAATTGTGCGGGATCGCGATGAGCCGCCTGACTCCATGTGATGTCTGAGGCTCACACACTGCACCATCTAGAGAAATGTGAGGTGAGTGATGATGCTGCCCTAGACAGAGATGGCCAACCCAGCCCACAGTAGACAATAAGTGAAGAGAGACAAGTGAGGTAGGAATGGTGCATGGTGGGGTCCAGGTCTTTAAAGGGGCCGGAGGCCGGAGCAAGCTTACTTAATGACTTTCCAGTGTTAAATGTAATATAGCATCAATTGACTGAAGCACCAGTGCCTATATATATTAAAGGATTTTTGTGTCACAGATAAATCCTTTAATGTATAGGCGCTGGGCTCTGGCTGCTCAGGTCAATCATCAATTGATGCCATATTACATTTATCAGGAAACTGGAAGTTTATTATATTTTACTACTACCTAATATATTCAAATGCACTGTCTGGTGGACGGTCGGCCAAAAAAATCACATGGCTTATAGCTAAGGAAATATTAATTTTACTGTGAGTGAGAAATATTATATATTATGTAATGGATAACATTACAAAGGAGCTAGAGAGTTTTGCAGTGTTTATTTTGTATTGCTTAAAGTTATAGCTAGTGCATTTTGCATCCAGACCCAGTTTACTCTGGGGGTGATGCTGCCCATGTATGTTGATAATTTGCACGCAGTTCATTTTGAGTGTGCTGACCAGGACATGGGATGTATAACCAGTCCATAAAGATTTTCAGGGGTTGACAAATGTTATTGAACATTATGACCAACATAATATCAGCCACACATATCTATAAAATTCACAGCACAGCCATCAAGACACCATTAAAAGCAGTAAACAAATAAAAGCAAAATTATAATGTCCAGTATATCCTTAACACAGAAGGAAAGCTTTTTTGCTTACAGTTTCTGAACTTAGTGACTACTATAGGTACTGTAAGTGCTATTGGGTCCATAAAAGAATGCTTGCTAGTAAAGTGCTTTATTAAAACAATATTTGCTTGACTTCTTTGCTTTTTCTACCCCCCCCCCCCCATGGTGGGGATTGGGGGTGGGGGGAGCGTCAAAATGCACCTTCGCCTGTGTAGACAAAAATCTTTGCACCGGCCCTGTTTACACTCTCCTTGCAATCACACTAATTTCTCTCCTCATTATATTTTTTGATTTACTAACCTTACTAACTCTCTCCCATGTAAATGTGTACATATTACTGTGTGTAAATATCGAATAAGAGAGAGAAAAGCAGTATATAAATTAATTCTGCACAAAAGAAATTAAATTCAGCACTCTTTTTATAATTCAAAGAGTAAATTTAATTTATTGTACATCAATCATGGCTCATAATAGTAGTAAACTAGGAGTCACTCATCACGAGTCAAGAACAATGACACCCCACATCTACACCACATAAAGTGCAATAACTGTGCAATCTACAAAGAAAAAATATATAATATACATATGAAAACATACATCAAAGCAGATAAAATAAGCAATGCCGTAACAGTAACATATACAAGACCTTGCTGCACCAGACCCTGATGAGCAGGAATTGCATGGACAGGATATCAATGGGATGTATGTACATGTAGTAGCAGCACGTTCGTGGTGGATCAGTACATGTGTTCAAGCCAAGCGGTAAAGAACTGGAGTACAGAAAGCAGTTAATATTAGTATATAGCAATAAAGTTGTTAAGCAAGTGTGGTTAGTTGCGGCTTTAGGATGTAATCCAAATACATTATAGCATGCAGGGTAGAGCACATATGTTATTCACAGGAAGGAAGGGAGCAAGCGTAGTGTGCTTCATAAAAGGTAATACATCAATTTCAGCCAGGTATATTCCATTTCAAAGCTGAGACGTTCCTTAATAGGTCCCTTTAACACTCCACATCCAAGAGATATCAAGCAATGCTCAATTCATGCCAAACAGCAAAAAGTGCACATCCGTATAGAACATATACTGTCCGCTAATTCGGATCGAAAACGTCCCACACAAGCACTCCCACAGCTTATAAGCAGAATAGTAGTACTTTACCAACTCAACAACAAGCTCCTGAAAAGTCCTGCACAGTCACCAATGCTTTAGAGAATATACGACATTGCTATGTCCATAACCACCTATGCGCGTTTCACCCCCATGTGTTTGAATTCCTGGGGCTTCGTCAGGGCATCCTGTGTAAATTAAATTTACAGTTTGAATTATAAAAAGAGTGCTGAATTCCCTTTATTTTGTGCAATATTAATTTATATACTACTTCCTCTTATTCTGTATTTCCTAGATGCCTTAAAGGGCCTACATCAAGAAATTATTAAGATTCTAATGTGTTCAAATTTTATTTGATTTGCTTTTAAATTAAGGGAAATATTACTGTGCATGTATTATAAATATTATGTAGTACTATATTTTTCTTTGGTACTCTAGTCTTCCTGTCCCTTTCAGAAGATTCTCAAATATGCAGCTAAAATGCATTGAATTTAAAAAAAAATTGATAATCTGGTTTGCCGTTCCATTGCTTGTCTATAACCTCCTTCCAAAAAGGTCTGAAAATAGCCAAAGAAAATATCAGGCTCTACATAAAGCCATTAAAGGGACACTAAACCCAAAAATTTTCTTTCATGATTCAGATAGAGCATGTAATTTTAAGCAACTTTCTAATTGACTCTTATGATCAATTTTTCTTCATTCTCTTGCTATCTTTATTTGAAAAAGAAGGCATCTAAGCTAAGGAGCCAGCACATTTTTGGTTCAGAACCATGGACAGCACTTGTGTATTGGTGCTGTCCAATCAGTAAGGACAACCCAGGTTGTTCACCAAAAATGAGCCGGCATCTAAACTTACATTCTTGCTTTTCAAATAAACATACCAAGAGAATGAAGAAAATTTGACAATAGGAGTAAATTAGAAAGTTGCTTAAAATTGCATGCTCTATCTGAATCACAAAAGAAAAAAATTAGGTTCAGTGTCCCTTTAATGCACATGCATTTTTGTGTTTACCCAACAGTAAGTAAAACATTTTTAATTACCTAGAAATATAGCATTCACAATTTTGTCAGATTTACTAATTATAAGACACACTTCTAATCGCATTGGCATAGTAAATCAAGCCAATAGTAACCTGATCTATGGTCATGGTTTACAACTTCCCAAAACACCAGAATATGGAAATCTTTGTGTTTTTCCATATCAAAATAGTAGTTGAAAACTGGGAAATTAAATTATTTATTTTTGTCACTTTACACCTTTTTCCACTGTATAAAAACAGTAAAAAAAAATGTAACTATAAATTATTTTAATTCTATACAATATTTTGATCACAGAGGAAGTAAATACTAGTTTTAAGGAGGAAATTCACCCAGAAGGTCCCATATCTGTGTGTGTGTGTTTCAGTGAGGGATATAGGGGGGACAACATCCCCAAGGTTATGATAACTGAAGAGCTACCAGGACTTTTCACCTAACAGTTGGATACTCTTTCCTAAGATGGTTCACTCAATTCTGATGGAAGTGCTAAGGTCTCTTTTAAAGGGACAATGAACCCAATTTTTTTTCTTTTGTGATTCAGATAGAGCATGCAATTTTAAGCAACTTTCTAATTTACTCATATTATAAAATTTTCTTCATTCTCTTGGTATCTTTATTTGAAAAGCAAGAATGTAAGTTTAGATGCTGGCCCATTTTTGGTGAACAACCTGGGTTGTTCTTGCTGATTGGTGGATAAATTCACCCAACAAGTGCTGTCTAGGGTTCTAAACCAAAAAGTTGCTGGCTCCTTAGCTTAGATGCCTTCTTTTTCAAATAAAGATAGCAAGAGAACGAAGAAAAATTGATAATAGAAGTAAATTAGAACGTTGTTTAAAATTGCATGCTCTATCTGAATCATGAAAGAAAAAAAATTGGGTTCAGTGTCCCTTTAAGACTCACTGTACACTAAAAAATCAGTTTAACAGTTGATTGTTGTTTCTATAGCAGTCATCTGCTTCTTAGAGGAGAAAAACAAACCTAATTTTAAAGTGATCATTCCTTTCTTTATGAGTTTTTTTTTTTATGTGTATGGTGTGTGCTGTCTTTAATTGAATGTGCTCTGAAAACTGAGCTTTGTGTGTGTGGTTTATGGGGAGAAGCAGGGGTTCTGAAAGACCCCATCCTCCCATCAGAACTTTTCTGTTGCTTAGTGGCTCTGCAATACTATGATGATCACCTACATATTATTGAAACGCACTTTAAAAATAGGAATTCTCCCTCTTTGAAATAAAAGTCTTGCACATCTCCAAATATTTAAGAGTGGGAGATAAAGACTTTATAGTATAACTCCACACAATAAAATAATCTTCATTGAAATCTAGTTCTCTAAGGTGATAACTTGCATTCTATGTAACTCTCCATAAGAGGGGCAGCTTTTCCAAATTAGGTATCAGTTGTCCTTTTAGGTAGTAATATAATATAGACATTATTAGAGCACCTTCCCCAAATTTACCTGTGCTTAGTATTCCAGGTGATCACAATTTTGCATCTATAACCAGCACCTTACAGGTGTATAAACTCCCTCAATTAAAAAGATTAGTCTTCTCTCATTCAAATGAGTCACATATCTTACTAAAGGCTAAATTACAAGTGGTGCACTACTGTTTTGTCGCCTAAGAGCACTAACCTAAAAAAGGGTAAAAGGTTTCTCTAGGTTTAGCGCCAGCATCACTAGTTGAAAGTAGAAGTTAGCACACAAGCAAAAGACTCAGGCACGCTAACTTCAAGAAAGAAAGCCTTTTTTATTTTATCACTCGAAACTGCGCTAAATCAACTGCGCTAAAACCGAAGGCCATTAGGAATACTTCACATTCTATGTTCTTAACTTAGAAGAAAGTATTACTATTTTTTTCCATAAAGAGAGGGATTGCCTGGTATTTCGGGGCTGGACTGTACTGTTAAGTGAGCAAAAAGAGGCTGCTTCTTGGGTGGTAACTAGCCATGGAACAAGCTATTATGCTATTGTTCGTTCCCAGGCTGAGCGCTTCTCTCATTTTATTTAAGCAAATTATGACACTTAGGGAAGTTTCCCTAAGTGTGATATGGGAATCCAAACGTAGACCCATTGCTCAGTGTGCCTAGAGGGATATAGCTGCACCTCACTGACAAAGCCCACAATTGGGACGAAACGTACGTCTGGGGTTTTGCTTTTTCTCTTGTTCAGGGGTTGGACTGTACTGTGAAGTCAGGATCAGACTGATATGCTTCAGGAAAGTTCTTCTCTGTGAAAGGCACATGTTGAGCAAAAAGAGGCTGCTTCTTGGGTGGTAACTAGCCATAGAACAAGCTATTATGCTATTGTTCATTCCCAGGTTCAGCGCTTCTCTCATTTTATTTATACCAATTATATGTTGTAATAAGAGGAATATTTACAGATTGTATATATATATATATATATATATATATATGTATATATACACACACACAGATATTTTACAGCAAAACAGGTCAACTCTAGTTACCACAACCCCAATTTGTGCAAGTAAAATAATCACAAAGGGGGGGCGGAGCCTATAGCTGAAGCGGCAGATCCCATCTAAGCAGAGCTCCCGGCTCCAATCTGACTTTTAAAGGTTTATTTCTAGATATTCCTCTAAAATGTAAGTAATTACATGCTGTGTTGGTACCTAAAGGTGATTCAGAAAGCTAGAGGCTTCACATTGGGATTGCTGCCTGCCTATGCTCTTGAGTTAGGCAGCAAAGTGACCACCATTTTCTACAAGGCCGTCCATCTACGTAGCTGAGGCTACTGCAATATACCCCCTCAGGAAACCGGGTTAAAAAGCAGATATTTAATGCTGCTCCACTAAACAGAATCCATCATTGTCGCTTGGACTTATCCTACAGAGTTTCATCTTGACTGGTAAAGCAGAGAATATGGCGGACGCTGATAGATGGGAAGAAGGAGTACTGCAACTTATTAATAGTTACTTTCAGATGATGGAGCTACAGATAACTAATGCTTTTAAGAAAGAGTTTGCCGGACACTTTGGTGTCGGAAGAACAAAGTTTACCTAGCACCGTAAATACTACACTTGCCAGATATGCTGATTTCCATATGAGTGGAATGGAAACTGTTATGTCAGAGAAACTAGCTTAAAATATGGAGGAGCGTCTTGTGATTGGGGTTCCAGCACGACTAAAGACTGCTCATCCGATTATCTACCCGGATCATATTTCTGTGCAAAATATGGGACAAAGGTACAGACAGGACGGCAAGGATTTGGAGAAGATTGTGGCACACAACCTAATGGCTCTTGTGCTAAAGGAAGATTTACATTACCAAGCAACTTCAGAGCCTTCAGGAAAATCTATTATATCAAATTTTCCAGCAATCCAAACTGTCGATCAACAGCGGTCATTATGGGACCCAGGGAGATCCCTTTCTTGTAGCCTCATTCACAGGATGCTCCCAAGTAAAGAACATGGAGGCTAACTGCCGATGGAACAGAACGCATTCATGGCGAGCAACAAAACTATATTATACACTTGCATTCCCAATCTGCTCACTATTTATTGTTTTCTTTAATATGGTTGATCTTGCTGGTTTGGTTATAGTCCTTTTCCCTTTACTTATGCCATGTAAGATTGTTTGTCACATTTTATCAATCACGATAATCAGACATACAGTCAGACCACAATGATTTTGTCCAGCTTAATCTGCCCAATGCCAAAAGACAATGATGCTGAGTCTAAACATATTAGCTAGCCTGCCCTTTTACAACTAGGTTGACACCACAGTTTCATAACCTGCCTAGAAATGTATTAGAGTGCTCATAATATTATGTCCGATAAAATCTCCTTTCCTCCATAGCCAGGGTCCATGTTTGTGCATATTACTTATTACTAACAGCTCTTGCCAATATATTAGAATTGCTATCATTCTTAATACTGAGTACTTAAACTACGTTTTATTTATACTATATAAATGTGCTGTTATGTAATGTGTCTAAAACGGTTAATAATATTCTTTTTTTTCAGAATGTACTCCCATCTTATGATTGGTGTGGGCAGGACTATCTTCAGTTACACGGCAATTTTATCTTCACCTAGACCCAGCCCTATCCAGCCCTCCACCCCCCAGGCACATACAATATGAGTTAGCAAGATCTGAGTGAATTTGCATTGTGCCACCTGCTTCCAGTGTATGGCATCTCTGCAACAGTGTCGCAGGTCCAATCGGAAGTTGTAATGAAAGTACAAGACATCATTCTTGTATAGGTCTGCCAAGGTGGCGCTGTAAAAGTTGCCCTCACTGACATTCCACCACATGTTGTATTTCTCATGATCTTCTCTGCCGGTATTGTCATGTTTTTGTTAATCATTACTTTCTATTTTAATAAATAAAATATATAGGGGCGCCCTTGGGCAGATCAGATTAATACATAATGTGATAATAGCAATAAAATGCTGTAAAACAATAAAACCAAAACAAAGGCTCAAGGTATCAGTGTTACAAAGCAAAAAGCTCAAAATATTGTGACAGTTATCAAGTAACTAGATAACATAGAAACATTCAAGTCCCGTATGTCAAAAGGAATGGGTATCTAAATGTTACCCAAAGGGAGACAGTAATTCCCGGTCCAGGCAGCTATCTGTGATAGGATCCAAGGCCGAGATCCAAAGTCAGTAATCTGTAGAGGATACAAAGGAACAGAAGCGCCACATGGCCTAGCACTGTATGTACTCTTGTAAGATGGTAAATGAGAAAATGACACTCACATTTGGTGAAGCACCCCTTGTGGTGCAAGTAGAGCAGGCTGGAATCTAACAGTCACCCAGCAGACTGACCTCTGGTGTGGCTCAAACTCCAGCAGTGCCGGGTCTAAAATCCCAACGAGATAACACCAAATTCCAGGTGTATAACAAAGAAAAAAAAGGTATATAGGCAAGAAGTATGTATAACAACTTAATTTATTAAAACAGATAAAAACAAACAACGCATTTCTCAGTCAACTGGTGACTGTTTCATCAGGCTTAATACAAAAATTTTAAAAATCCTTCCTTATATATCAAACAACTAATCATACTCAAGTAGAGGCACCTGGAAGGAGGTGTGTTTACCAATTATGTGTGTCATAGCAACCAACATAAACAATCCATAGCATTACAATTAAAAACAAAACATAAATTCAAAACAAATCGAATATAACAAATGATACATCAAATATCTATATATACAGAGAAAAAAAGTTTGCAGAGTGATTTTATAATATGTGTGAAGTCATACTTATAGTAACACATAAATCAAAAGCGGATCAAATCTAACAGATGATTTATCAAATATATGTATATACACAAAAGAATGTAGAATAATTTAATGATATGTACAAAGTTATATATATATCAGATGCTAAAGAAAACCGATATATTATCACAGTGGAAGTGTCAAAACATTTGTTGGGCCTTTCATGTAAACGCATCTATAATTCTAAACATTCTCGTTTATAACACTCACAGATTGAATTCAAAGTGGTCGGGAAAAAGGGTAAAAATATTGATCCAAATGCCTTACTAATATCGTATATAATGAGGTTTATTTTCATGATACATTTAGCCACGATAAGATCCACTGTGTACATGTCACAAAGTAATCATAATTCCAGGTGGACCAGGGGTGTGGAATACAAATCCTATCTGATAAGTTATAATACAACGCTCTCTTGATGACGTTATGAAGTTGGAACAAAATATTCTGCTTAACTCCCAAACATTTGTGCTCAATAGCGGCGCTCGCCATGTGCTGCGTCATTAGTTACCCGGCCTATCACTGCTAGGGGGCGTATAACACCACCGAAAGAGATCCAATATAGGGAAAAGGAAATGGCTTCACATAGCCTATTGAATTTGGTATACAATGTTAATACAACTCATATAGTGTGTGACATAATTATCGATCAAAAACTGACATACTAAATAATTAAGAAAAAAACTAAAATAATGGTGTTAACGAAATAAACATGGGTTTGTACTAATGAAAAACTATGTGGAAAATGTTGATACAGATGTTTGACACTGAAGAAGTTTGTATCATGGGAGTTAAGAGAAAGGCTATAGGTAGCCTGTTGTAATAATGTTATTGTTGTTGTTATTGTGAAAACAGTCTAAAAATCCTATAAATATAAATGATAATGCTACTAATGTACCATTTTAGCCTAGCATTATTCATTTATAAATGTATTAATGTGGAATGTAAAATAATGAATAAATAATGTAGGTATTGGTGAGTGTTATACTGAAAAAATTAAGATGTTAGGTACACAATTATACCTGGGTCTCGAATATTGGAACAAATAATATAAATCGCTGAACCGACTATTTGGTATAGAAGACACAATGATACATAATCTATTATATGAGGATATTTAAAGGGAGGGGAAGACATGAAGGAATATAACAAATACTAAATTGTTAGTGAAATAAGGATGATAATAATCTAAGTGATTGTAAAATAGTGAGTGAGTGCTGTAAATGTAGTGAAAGTGTATAAAATAAATATGTAAATTCCCTTTATGGGTGTTTAGATATTATTATTGACTAATTCTTATTCAGAAAAATAGTCGTGAGGGTGAGTGAACAGTCATAAAAAACTGAAGGGTGGGTATATCAGTATCAAAAATAAAGAGTGTTATAAATTAAAAGCTGCCAGATCAACACATTCTTTAAGTCCTTCTGGAATCAAGGTGTGCAGTTTGTGGATCCAGAAAGTCTCCCTACGTCTAAGTAGCAATAGAGCATTATGGGTATTTCTAGATATTTGTTACATGGGTAAGGTGGAAAGTGTTTTGGAACTTCCCCTGTGAGCATATGTGCAATGTCTTGAAACACTATGTTTCAGAAACTTATTCTTCACATTGCGAATATGTTCGCTCCAGCGTCTCTTTATTTTGCAGCTAGTGCGCCCTATGTACTGAACCCCACAAACACACTGTACTAGATAGATAACGTAGGTAGATTCACATGAGAGGTATTTTTTAATGGGAAATTGTTCCCCTGTAAAATTGGACTGAAAAGTTTTTGTACTATTTTTGACACATTTGCACATGCTACATCTAGATTTGTGGCATTTGAAAACCCCACATTTAGGAATAAAGTTACCTAGAAAAGTTATTTTAGGTATATTTGTTTTATTCAAGGAAATTTTTTCTCTTAGTATCTTACTTGGTGCCAATTTATTTTTAATTGTAGGGGCTCTTCTGAAAACCACTCTAGGTTTAGAAGATATCTGATTTTTCAAATAAGGGTCATCATATAAGATTGACCAATGTTTTGAGATTATTCTCTTAATCTCCCGATGATGTCTACTAAAGCCAGTGACAAACAGCGGTTTGAAACATCAGATGCCTTCTTAGCTATCGCATCCTTCTTAGTAGATTTGTGTATATTTCTAATAAAATATTTGTCCCTATCATCATGTAGGGCTCTTAGATACCCTTGTTGGATAAGGTCTAAAGGATACCCTTTTTTCAAATAATCTATCTCTTAGAATTTTGGATTGTATTTCATATTTTTCTATGGTACTACAATTTCTTCGTATACATCTAAATTGTCCGTAAGGAACGTTTTTCTTCCAACTAAGGTAATGATTACTATTGAAATCTAAAAAACTATTACAGTCGACTTTCTTAAAGAAGGTCTCTGATGATATATGGCCTGATCTAGAAAATGATAAGGTCAAATCTAGAAAATCTATCCTAGTGGATTGAATGTTACTTGTAAATTCTAAACCAAAATTGTTTTTATTGAGGGACTCTGAATAATCAGGTGTCAATCAGAGAACCTTTAAAAAGAAAAATCAAATCATCAATATAACGGCCATAGAACACCAGACTTGCCCTATAGGAGAATTGTAAATACAGTTTTCTTTAGTCCCATATAGAGATCAGTGAAACTGGGGGCAAATCTGGTGCCCATGGCCGTACCTTTCACCTGTAAATAATAATGTCCTTAATATTTAAAATAATTGTGATGTAAAATAAAATGGATCAATTCACTAATGTAATTTTGTTGTTTGACAGGTATATATATTTATACTGGGATTGTAAACCTCTCTAATCATCACCTTTCAATACCTGAAAAATCAGTCTTATCCAAGGGGCTAACATTCTGTCCTAACACAAATCTTGATCATATCCAGTTATATTCAGACTTGGAAGACTTTTTCAGAAGATTGAGACTTAAGGAATTCTTTTATGCCAAAAAAAACACGACTCTCAAACAGGATAATAATGGTAGGAAAAAGAACAAAGATTTTACACCGACAGCAGGACGTAACATCAAATTGGACAGTTACATTGAAAGTTTTCGCCTGAGAGTGGCATCCCTAGTCACCACACAAGAGAAAAAAATCGCTTACAACCTCTCACATATGGAAAGAAATGCCTTGAAAAACTTGATGAATAATAATAACATCATCATCAAGCTGGCGGACAAGGGTGGATCAGTAGTTATCATGAATACCCAGGACTACACTACAGAAGGTTACAGACAGTTGTCTGATGTAAACTACTACAAAAAACTGGACACGGACCCCACCAAGGAATATTCAGCTAAACTCACAAAACTTATCAAAACATTTCCTAAACACCTACAGCAAGAATTAGAAAATCTGGTACCTTCCAATCCTCAGATGGGTACCTTCTACATGCTACCCAAAATCCACAAGCCAGGAAACCCAGGACACCCCATTATAACAGGTATGGGAACACTTACTGAACAAATATCTGGCCTAATAGAAAACATTCTTAAGCCTCTTGTTATTAAGACTGATAGCTTTATACAGGATACTACAGACTTCCTCAATAAACTTAACCAGATAAATGAACTACCTAGAAACACTATACTAGTTATTATGGATGTGGAATCCTTATACAGCAACATCCCGCATAAGGATGGTATTGAGGCCTGCAGTAAATTTCTCTCATCCCACCAAACAACACACAAATATGATAGTGCAACTATTGCCCAGCTTATAGAATTCATACTCACACACAACTATTTCAGTTTTAACAACAATTACTACCTACAAATGACAGGGACAGCGATGGGCACAAAAATGTCACCACAATACGCCAATCTTTTCATGGCGTACCTAGAATACAGATTCTTATGTACTCAGCCCCACAAACCGTATACATATTATCGTTACATCGATGATATTTTCATAATATGGACAGAAGGAGAAGAAAGCCTCTTAGATTTCCACAAATCATTTAATTCATTTCACCCGTCAATAAACCTTAAAATGGACTTTTCAAATCATAGTGTGAACTTCTTGTACTGCACAATAACTGTCACCAATGGCATCCTTCATTCATCTATATACAGAAAACCCACAGACAGGTACAGCTACCTCCACAATTCCAGCTTCCATCCCAATCACACCAAACAAGGTATCATCTACAGCCAAGCTATCAGATATCACTGCATTTGCTCTGACACAAAAGACAGAGATCACCACCTGAGTACACTGTCAGAGTCATTTAGGCAAAAGGGCTACAAGGAAAGGACAATATCTAAAAAAATCAAATCTGCCCTAAAAACACCACGGGAAAGACTCCTACAATACAAAGAAAAGGAAAACAAAACAAGAACCCCTCTAGTAGTCACTTACAACCCTACTCTGGAAGGAGTGCGCAAAATTATTAAAGAGCTACAACCACTAATTTCAGAGGACCCCACACTCAAAAAAATATTTCCTGAACCCCCCATACTAGCATTCAAACAACCGCCTAACCTGAGACAGAGATTGGTCCGCAGCAAATTAACCACAGAACAGAAGCGCACACAGAATGGCACTACACAATGCAACAAATCACTCTGCAAACTGTGTCAACATATATGTGACAATAACACAGCCAGACACAACAACGCGTCATACAATATTAAGGGATCCTATTCGTGCTCATCTGCTAATGTGGTGTACATGATACAGTGTACAGCGTGTGACAGGGGTTGCTACATTGGAGAAACTGGCCTAAAGCTGCATCTCAGAATGAATCTACACAGACACTCGATCAAAAACCACAAGGAAAATGAATATTGTACCCCTGTTGGTCATCACTTCACCCAGACTGGTCACTCCATCCTTAACCTCAGGATTAAAATTCTTAAAGGGAATTTCAAAGACTCTCATGAACGAAAGACGTTTGAGACGAAAATGATCACACATTTCAATACCAGAAATGAAGGACTTAATGTAGACTCTGGCTTTCTCACACACTACCATAACTTTCTATAATCTCTCATCTTATTGTCCTATATTGGTTTCTATTTCCTTTTTGTTTTTCCTCTCATCTGACCTATTTACTCTCCTCTGTTTATTTATTCTTTCTGGCTATTCTCAGCTATTTTCTCCTTCAGACACATTCTCTGCTTTTATGACCCCCCCCTCTCACCCCCCTTCCTCCCTTCCATTTGTTGTATGTGATGTGTATCTATATCAGAATGATCAGTATTGCTTCAGACCTGAGGAAGAGAGGAAAACTCTCGAAAGCTTGTCTTTTAAATATTATGTTAGTCCAATAAAAAAGGTATCACTGCATACTGCAGCAATTTGTTTTTTGAGCATCTATCTACTGGACTAACACGGCTACTCCAATCTTCACTATATATATATATATATATATATATATATATATATATATATATATATATATATATATATATATATATGTTTTGAGATAGGATTGAATAGCTAACAACCCTTTGTTGTGAGGAATGTTTGAATAAAGTGAGCTCACATCACTGGTGATCCACCAGAGATGGTCATCAGTTTTCACAGATCCTAAATTTGTTAATTTAATCAGGAGATCTAAAGAATCTTTGATAAAAGAAGGTAATGCTATTACATGCTTCTGTAAGAAGGAGTCAATGTAGGCTGAAAGATTATCCGTTAAACTCCCGATACCAGCTATTATCGGACGTCCAGGTGGATTTTGGGCATTCTTATGCACTTTAGGTAAATGATAATAAAATGCAATGTTGGGATCTTTAGGATATAGATAATCTCTTTTCTTTTTGGTGAGAATACATTCACCTAAACCTTCTTATAATAAAGAATACAGTTTTTTGGAAAAAAAGATTAGTGGGATCAGTATTTAGGGTCCGATAATAGCTGGCATCGTTGAGGATACGGTCAGCTTCTACTATATAATCAGTTACATTTTGGAGGACTACCCCCCCCCCCCTTTATCTGCCTGGTAGATCACTAAACTTTTATTATTCTTAAGAGTTTTGAAAGCATGTTGTTCTCCTGAACTTAGGTTGTGTCTATATTTGAGTTTTTCAGGAAGTTTCTCAAAGTCTTTAAAAATCATTGATTGAAAGATGTTAATGTGTGAATTCTTTATTCTAGGGGGATTAAAAGTGGACTTTAGTCTAAAATTAGTGTGTTGATAATTATCCATCAACTGATTCAATAAGGTATCAGGTCCGTACACTAAATAACCATCATGTAGGCGTATGTCCATTGTATCCACCAAGATGGGAATGTTAGTAGAATTCCTTGTTCATTTTTCTGCAAAGTATTTTTGTAATGATAGATTTCTAGTAAAGTTGTTAACGTCCACAAAAAGTTGGAAAATATTAGGTGTATTTGAATGACTAAATGATAAATCTTTCCCTAAAACTCTAATTTCATAAGTGTTGAGTACATAATCAGATAAATTATATATTCCTTTCTGGTATTTTAAAAGTTTCTTGTTGGCGGTTGTTGATTTCCCTCTACCGCCACGTTTGCGTAGGCTCATTTTTTATGCGATGGTCGGGGGGACATCGACCATTGTTCCAACTGATGGTCCTGGCCTATCTCTTAAAAAGGAAATGAGCATTGTTCACCTTCATAGGATATAATCGAATCAGGATTAGATTTGGGGCCCTCAGGACTATCAGATCTCAAAGGACGAAATCTGTTTTTGGTCTCAAAGGATTTAGGATGAAATGGGTTAGGTTTTTCATTATGGAAATGTGAAGGTGGTCTATTGTAATGATGGCTTCATATGATTATGTGTTTGGTGATGTCCATGATATTTATAATTATGAGGTCTTCCCCAATTGTTATGTGGCTGATCTTGATGGTGTTGTCTATGCTGATAATCATTATTATTATGATATCGATTAAATGGTGGATTGTTGTGATATCTATTCCCAAAGGAATATATCCTTGGTGAAGAATCATATGTTCTTGGTTCCTCATAATGGGAGTGGCTCACTTTATGTGGATTTGTATTCCTATGTGATTCGCTATTAGTGTTGTTATAATTCTGATTAGCATAAAAATTAGACTGATTATAAGTCTTAGTATTACTATTATTAGACATGTTGTGGTGAAGATCTTTATTTATTCTATCTAAAGGTATCTTTTGGGATGGCTGATTCTGATAGGAGGTTTTTTTGTAATAATTAGTATTATTATTATTAGTGTTACGACTGAAAGTATACACTTCACCTTTAGAATAATCCTCTTCATCACTAGCAAATTTTTTATTTTTCCTTTGAATAATCTCATTTTGATAATCATCAGATCTATCGTATAATATTTTCCTCTGTGATTCAAAAACATTTTGGTTTATAAATTTCTCCAAATATTTTTGGGTTTTGTCGATTTTGGTTACAAATGATTAAAACAAACAACAAATACTACACAGTACACAATCACATACATACATGCATATACACACTTATTTTGAATTAGCGCAATGTATCATGCACTGTCAGTAACACCATGATATTGCATCAATCATTTTACTGTGTCCACACAATCCAATTTTACCACACATACTTGTCATCAGTTGAATTATAACAATGTGGCTTTACTTTTGCAGTGTCAGTAACACCATGATATTGTGTCAATCAACAACTAGTTTTACTCATCGTACACACACTCTCACATGCCCAATCAACATTCTCAACACAAAAAACTCTCATAGTTAGCAGTTACTGTGTGACTGTGCCCTGCTCACTGAGAGACATATCCTGCCTGCTTTAGAGAAAGATTTGTCAGGTTTTTTTCCCTGCTTTGTTTGCCATGTTCTGCTGGCAACCATTTTACTAACCTCTTACTGAATCTGGTACAGAGTGTGTAATGCTGCTTATTTCCTGCATGTCCTCTTATGGCCAGACTGGTGTACATCATCCATGTGAGACAGGTTGCAGTAAAGGGCCTCTGTTCAGTATGCTTTTCCCTTGCGTTGTCTCAGACCTGTTTGTGAGTTCCTGTGTTCCAGTTCCTATGTATTACCTGGCTGTCTGATGTCCCTCCTGGTTCCTGATCTCTGGCTTGTTCCTGACTCTGCTGTTCTCCTTGTTCCTGATTCTGGCTCATTTGACTACTCACTTTGGCTCCTGACTTAGCTCGTCTGACTACTCGCTTTGGCTCCTGACTCAGCTCGTCTGACTACCAGCTCAGGCTTTTTTTATTAATAAAGGTATGATTAATTTTGCACTTAATTTTGCACTTCTCGTCTCAGTCTGATTCCTAGCACCCTGACATTATGCAAGTGCCATGAATCCTGATGGTGCTAATAATCCACCTTTACCTACCATCATTTCCAGGATGGATGAACAGGATCACCGCTTGGATCAATTTGCACTAGCCCTGCAAACCCTGCTGACTCGCACTGCACATTTGGATCAGAGTGTCCCACAAGTTATGGCTGCTCCTGTTTCCGCTGTTGCACCTAGTTCTACTAGGAGCATGTCCAGTTCTGCACCTCTACCTCAGTGATATGGAGGCGATCCTATTCAGTGCAGAGGGTTTTTGAACCAGGTGGGCATTTACTTTGAGATGTTACCTCAGGCATTTCCCTCTGACAGAGCTAAAGTGGGATATCTTGTTACTCTAACACAGCTCTTGCCTGGGCTAATCCCTTGTGGGAGACTAATAAGCCTGTGATTTCAAATTACCCTAAATGGCCTCCTTTTGAAGGGTATTTGATGTTCCCGCTCGCTCCTCCTCTGCTGCTAAACGACTCATGTCCATTCAGCAAGGTACGAGATCTGTTGCTCAGTATGCCATTGAGTTCCGTATGCTTGCCGCAGAGCTAGGTTGGAAGTTGGAACAATGAAGCCCTTGTTGCCGCATTCTTTCATGGGCTCTCTGATGCGATTAAAGACGAACTTGCCGCCAGAGATTTACCAGAGGATCTCGAGGCATTGGTTTCTTTTTTTATCCTAATTGACACCAGACTCAGCAAGAGGCCCTCTTTCAATGAGTGCTTGTGGAAGCCTCCTGTTCAGTTGTCTCCTACGTGTTCATTCCCACCCATGCCTTCCTCTCCTCCCATGCCTCCTGGTCTCGACTCCCGAGTCACCAGGTACTGCTGAGCCGATGCAGTTGGGATTCACGCGTCTCTCCACGGGGGAGAGGGCCTTTAGGAGGAGGGAGGGGATCTGCCTCTATTGTGGGTTACAGGGCCACCTTTTAAAGTCTTGTCCTACACGGCTGGGAAATGCTCGCAATTAAGGTCCTGTCGTGGGCAGACCTTGGGTGATTTATACTCATCCCCGGAACCGCTAAAGGAGAAAGCTTTGGCCACGGTTGACCTTTCCTGGGTGGACTCCTCCATAGTCACCCAGGCTCTTGTTGACTCCGGTGCTGCGGGCTATTTCATTGACAGTGCTTTTGTATCAAAGCACTCCATTCCTGTATTGCCTTGGTCCATTCCGCTTGCTATTGAGGCTATTGATGGCAGGCCCCTTCAGCCCACACTCGTTACTCACAAAACTGCTCCGTTATCCATGGCTGTTGGGGCTCTCCATTTTGAAGCATTTTCCGGTTGTTCTGGGTTATCCCTGGCTCCAAAAGCACAATCCCAGTCTCGACTGGCGCAAGTCCGAAATTTTGTCATGGTCTCTGCAATGTATTTCCACTTGTCTTCGGAAACCAGTCAAAGTCTTGTGCACTTCTTCGGTATCTCAATTGCCAGAGGAGTACCGAGAGTTCCTAGACGTTTTTGACAAGATGCGTGCCAGTATGTTGCCTCCTCCCCGGTCTTACGATTTTGCCATAGACCTACAACCCGGAGCCATTCCTCCTCGGGCCGGGTTTACTCTCTGTTTGTTGTGGAGAATTGTGCTATGGAAGAGTATGTTGCTGATGCTCTGTCGCAGGGGATCATCCACAAATCCTACTCTCCTGCAGGGGCTGGCTTCTTATTTGTGAATAAAAAGGGTGGTGAGTTAAGACCATGCATCTATTATAGGGGTCTTAATCGTCTTATCATTAAGAATGCTTAACCTATTCTGCTCATTATGGAACTCTTTGACTGAATCATGGGAACTACGGTCTTTTCTAAATTTGATTTGAGGGGAGTGTACAATCTCGTTAGGAACAAGGAGGGCCACGAATGGAAAACAGCATTTAACACCAGGAGCGGGCATTATGTATATCTTGTAATACCCTTTGGCCTATGTAATGCTCCTGCTGTTTTTCAGGAATTTATTAATAATGTCCTACGAGATATGTTGCAACAGTGTTTTGTGGTGTACTTAGACGACATCCTCATACACTCACCCACACTTGTTCTGATGTCTTACTGGTACTTCAGAGACTACGTGAGAATGGCCTGTTTTGTAAACTCGAGAAATGTGAGTTCCATCAGACTCAAGTAACCTTCCTAGGGTATGTTATCTCAGTTGCAGGGTTCTCCATGGATCCTGACAAGTTGTCTGCAGTTCTGCAGTGGCCTTGCCTAGTTGGTCTTCAGCCTATTCAACATTTTTTGGGCTACACCAATTACTATAGAAAGTTTATTAAAAACTTTTCTTCCTCGGTGAAACCTATCACAGACATGACCCGTAAAGAGAATGATCCACTCCATTGGTCTCCTACTGCCATTAAGGAATTTGATAGTCTTAAGACTGCCTTTGCTGCCACTCCAGTTCTGGCTCATCCTAACCATGTCCTGCCTTTCGTTCTTGAGGTCGATGCGTCTGAGACTGGAATAGGTGCCCACTTGTCTCAACGTCCTACGCCTGATGGTTCCTTGCATCCATGCGGTTTCTTCTCTGAGAAATTGTCTCTAGCAGAGTGCAATTATGACATTGTCGACAGGGAATTACTGGCCATTATTTTGGCACTACATGAATGGAGGCATCTTCGAGGGTACTAGGGTACCAGTGCTCATTCTTACTGACCACAGGAATATAACTTATCTATCGAAAGCAAAACGTTTGTCGCCCCGACAGGCCCTATTTTTTTCTCGGTTTAATTATGTGGTCTCCTACCTGCCTTGTAGTAAGAATGTTAGGGCTGATGCCCTCTCTCGACAATTTTCACCTCTATCCAAGGAGGATTCTGTACCTACTCCAGTTATACCTCCTGACCATATTTTGGCTACCATAAGTTCTAATTTGACTTCTCCCTTGGGGGAGGAGATCCTGGTTGCACAAACCAATGCACCACCTGAGAAACCTAGTGCTAAGTGCTTTGTTACTGAAAATCTTCGAACTAAACTTTTGCACACTTACCACTATCCTAAAGCCGTAGGTCACCCAGGCAAGAACCAATGATTTGGTCTGTCACTCAACAATTCTGGTGACCAGGTCTTCGTTCTGATGTTGCTGCATATGTTGCCGCCTTTATCAGTTTGTGCAGAGAATAAGACTCCTCGACGTCTTCCAGTGGGTCGTCTTCAACCTATTACTAAGGGTGAGCATCCTTGGACACATCTTTCCTTGGACTTCATTGTCAAGCTCCCTGTTTCCAATGACAATACTGTTATCCTAACGTTGGTTGACTTTTTTTTCTAAAATGTCACATTGTATTCCCTTGAAGAAGTTGCCTACCGCTCAGGAGCTTGCTTCAATTTTTGCCCGGGAGGTCTTCCGTTTACATGGGTTAAACAAGGAGATAGTCTCAGACTGGGGTAGCCAGTTTGTCTCCAGATTTTGGCTTTCCTTTTGTCCTCAAATGGGGATCCAGCTTTCCTTGGCATATCACCCTCAATCCAATGAGGCTGCGGAATGGTCTAATCAAGCTCTGGAACAGTTCCTCCGTGTCTGTGTCTCAGATCACCACAATAATTGGTCTGAACTGTTACCTTGGGCAGAGTTCGATTGTAATAGTGCTTCCTCCCATTTATCCCCGTTCATGGCGAATTATGGGTTTCAACCTTGTTGCCTGATTCATTCATGTCTCAGGGTATTCAGGGTTTGGAGGAGCAGATTTAGGATTGCCTTCATCGTTCGATGCAGCGCCAAAAGTTCCAGGATGATCGTAGGCATCTGCCCGTGCCTTCCTACCAGGTTGGTGATAGGGTTTGGCTGTCCTCCCGCAACTTGAACCTTTGTGTGCCTTCCAATAAACTGGCTCCCTGTTATGTTGGTGCTTTTTGAATACTCAGATGGGTTAATCCTGTGGCCTACTCTCTTGACCTTCCTCCTGCAATGCGCATCTCCAATGTTTTTCATGTCTCCCTCTTGAAACCATTGGTTTGTAATCGGATTACCACTGTGTTACCTCGTCCCCATCCTATCTATGTTGACAACCATGTAGAATATTAGGTCAGCAGGATTATTTACTCTCGTATGTCCAGGGGCCACATACAGTATTTGGTTCACTGGAGGGGCTATGGTCCAGAGGAGCGTTCATGGGTTCCCTCCTCTGATGTTCATGCTCCCGCCCTCCTCCATGCCTGCGATGCCCATTTCCCCAATAAGCCTTTTGTCCTCCCGTGGGAGAGGGGTCGTTGAGGGGAGGGTACTGTCAGGGTTTTTTCCCTGCTTTGTTTGTCATGTGCTGCTGGCAGCCATTTTACTCACCTCTTACTGAATTTGGTACAGAGTGTGGGATGCTGCTCATTTCCTGCATGCCCTCTTATGGCCAGACTGGTGTACATCATCCGTGTGAGAAAGGTTGCAGTCTCAGAATTGTGATGTCATTGCTTATTTAAAGGGCCTCTGTTCAGTATGCTTTGCCCTTGCGTTGTCTCAGACCTGTTTGTGAGTTCCTGTGTATTATCTGGCTGTCTGACGTCCCTCCTGGTTCCTGATGTCTGGCTTGTTCCTGACTCTGCTTTTCTCCTTGTTCCTGATTCCGGCTTGTCTGACTACTCGCTTTGGCTCCTGACTAGGCTTGTATGACTACCAGCTCTGGCATTGACTCCTGGCATGCTATTTGTCTTGGGGACTTTTTATTATTTTTTGTTATTAATAAAGGTGTGATTATTTTTGCACTTCTCGTCTCAGTCCGATTCCTGCACCCTAACAAGATTATAATAATATACCAGCACCTTGTGTGTTCTGTAGGACTGCAGATTAGTTGTTAGTTTAAAAGTTTACTTATTGAACTTAGTACTGTATAGTAGTTTAGTACTTCTGAGTTAAAAAAAACCAAGTTGTTGTTTTTAAATAACTTAGTAGTTTTCCTTTTAAAAACGTATTAACCCTTTTGTTGCATAACTAAGCGGCTGCTGGCTTTTAACTTAGTATATCATTTTAATTTTACTTTTTCAAAGATATTAACCAGTTGTTTACTGAGTCTATTTGTTCTGAAGCTGCACTCAACCCCCAAAAAACTTTATACTCATTTTTCAATAAAGGAAAAAAAAGTAAAACAAAAACACCAAGCACATTTCACTTCACTACACCCTCACATATAATCTGCCGGCAACAACCATTTCTTTTTAATAATAAAAAAAAAAAATAAGATGCAGATAAGCAATCCCACCAAGAAGGGCCTGGCCCCCTCAAATTGCAGCTGCAAACCATTTCCTTCCCCCCAGATACCACAGGAGCCACAAGATAATATCAGTGGCAAACCTCATTAAAGACAAAGCCACAACAGCACATGCAATGGTGAGACCCTCTGCCACTGCCACCACCACCAGCAGTACTGTTAGAGACAGAGGGGGCGGTGTGTTGGTTCACTGGCTCAGACCAGCAGTGGTGGCGGTGGCACCCTACCACTCAAAAAGTGGGATTCCTTTGTTGAATCTCAGCCACAGCCACCAGTTGAGAAAACTAGTGGAAGAACTGGCAGTCTGTTTTGATTCTTTAGGTCACAAACTTCGGCCAGGGTTACATGAAAATTATTTGTGAGTGAACACTTAAAAAGTAGCAGTGCAAGTGCCACCAACATTGCTACTGTGACAAAACCACTGAATGTGTCCATAGCCTCCTCCAGTTCCACTACAGATCTGAGCCTCTGAGCACTCTGCAATAAGTTAAATATCACCCTTTCACTTCCCTCTCTCATTCTGAGAATGCTGGTTGGCTAGAAAATGTCACAGGCTTCCAATGACTGAGAGAAACTGTCAATCTATTCTGCTGCTGCTTCCTGTTTTGCACTCATTAGATAATGTATGCTTGCATCATTAAAACAGCATACACCAACCAAAAATGAACATTTTAAAAGAAAATAAAGCGCTTTTGGTTTCTTTTCTTTTTTTTCTTCTTTTTTTTTTTTTAATTTTTGTTAAAGCAAATACTGAAAATGCCATGTCTAGTGTAACCATGATCAGTCAATGCATATGTATGAGAAAGACCTCTAGTCTTATGTCATTTCTTTACTAAAGAAAGTGGAACTATGAGCAAATGCAAGACATCTGGGGCCCCATCCGATATGCAGCGTCGCCTGCAAAAGCTGGCGACGCCGGGTTTTGCGCGGGTTTGGTATCCCATATACATCGCCGCATATAAATGCGGCACGTATATTTCACCCGTCGGACGTAGTTTTTTTACCCATAGACTAACATATAAAAGACGCGCAATTTGGTATCCAATATCCAGCGCAAGGCCTTACGTGGCGAAAATGGAGAAATCTTACTCCATTTTCACCTCGCCATAAAATGCAGCCCTAGCAGGCCTTGCGCTGAGTATGGGAGCACCGTAACTCCCTAAAATGCCTTCCAAAAAAAACCTAACACCTAACGCATGCGCAAAGTCTATCTACCTGTCAACCGCAATCCCCCACCGCAATAACTAATAAAGTGTATTAACCCCTAAACCGCCACTCCTGGAGCCCACCGCCACCTACATTATATGTATTAACCCCTAAACCGCCGCTCCCGGACCCCACCGCACCTAAATAAAGTGTTTAACCCCTAAACCGCTGCTTCCGGACCCCGCCGCCACCTACATTAAATTTATTAACCCCTAATCTGACCCCCCTATACCGCCGCCACCTACATTAAATTTATTAACCCCTAAACCTAAATCTAACCCTAACACCCCCCCTAATTTAATTATTATTTAAATAAATCTAAATAATATAACTATTATTAACTAAATTATTCCTATTTAAAACTAAATACTTACCTATAAAATAAACCCTAAGATAGCTACAATATAATTAATAATTACAATAAATTAAATAAATTAAATGAAGTTCAATCCGATTGGCTGATTAAATCAACCAATCGGATTTTTCCTACCTTAATTCCGATTGGTTGATAGAATCCTATCAGCCAATCGGAATTTGAGAGACGCCATCTTGGATGACGTCATTTAAAGGACCAGCCATTCGTCGGGTAGTCGTCGTGCAGGAAGGATGCTCCACCTCGGATGTCTTCAAGATGGAGCCGCTTCTCGCCGGAAGGATGAAGATAGAAGATTCTGCTTGGATGAAGACTTCTGCCGGATGCAGGACCTCTTCTGCCCCGATCGGATGAAGACTTCTGCCCGGCTGGGTGAAGATGGCTCAAGATAGGGTGATATTCAATGGGGTAGTGTTAGGTTTTTTTAAGGGGGGATCGGGTGGGTTTTAGAGTAGGGGTGTGTGGGTGGTGGGTTGTAATGTTGGGGGGGGATTGTTCTTTTTTTACAGGTAAAAGAGCTGATTACTTTGGGGCAATGCCCCCCAAAAGGCCCTTTTAAGGGCTATTTGTTATTTAGTATAGGGTAGGGCATTTTATTATTTTGGGGGGCTTTTTTATTTTATTAGGGGGCTTATATTAGGTTTAATTAGTTTAAACTTCTTGTAATTTTTTTTAATTTCTGTAATTTAGTGGGGGGGGGGGGGTTGTACTATAGTTTAGTTTATTTAATTGTATTTAATTTTAGATAATTGTAGTTAATTTATTTAATTAATTTATTGATAGTGTAGTGTTAGGTATAATGGTAACTTAGATTAGGATTTATTTTACAGGTACTTTTGTAATTATTTTAACTAGGTAGCTATTAAATAGTTATTAATTATTTAATAGCTATTGTACCTAGTTAAAATAAATACAAAGTTGCCTGTAAAATAAAAATAAATCCTAAGATAGCTACAATGTAATTATTAATTATATTGTAGCTATCTTAGGGTTTATTTTATAGGTAAGTATTTAGTTTTAAATAGGAATAATTTAGTTAATAATAGTTATATTATTTAGATTTATTTAAATAATAATTAAGTTAGGGGGGTATTAGGGTTAGACTTAGGTTTAGGGAGTAATAAATTTAATGTAGGTGGCGGCGGTGTAGGGGGGTCAGATAAGGGGTTAATAAATTTAATGTAGGTGGCGGCGGTGTAGGGGGGTCAGATTAGGGGTTAATAAATTTAATGTAGGTGGTGCGGGGTCTGGGAGCGGTGGTTTAGGGGTTAAACACTTTATTTAGGTGCAGCAGGGTCCGGGAGCGGTGGTTTAGGGGTTAATACATATAATGTAGGTGGCGGTGGGCTCCAGGAGCGGCGGTTTAGGGGTTAATACTAGGATAGGTTTATTGGGTGTGGGCTATGGTGGTTTAGGGGTTAATAATTAGGCTTATTGCATTTTGGGGGGTGTCGGTCTAGGGGTTAATACATTTATTATTAGGAGTGAGAGGGGGGATTGCGGATATAGGGGTATATGTGTCGGGCTTATTTTTGGGAGGCAGGTTATACAGTTACGGGAGATTTAAAAAAATATTTAACTTTTCTTAGGCGCCGGCAGTTTCTAAAGTGCCGTAAGTCACTAGTGACTCCAGAAATTTGTAGTTACACTCATTTCTGGACATCGCTAGTTTATCCGGCTTAAGGCACTTTTGGAACTGCCGGTGGGGTATATGTAATACCCCGATGTGCTTGGTGAAACTACAGGCGGCGCGGGTTCCCTCGCTTGCGCCGAAAACAATGCCGTATATCGGATCGCACCCCTGGACGTTCTTTCCAGACCTCAGGAGAAAATAGACAATGCCTCCTGGTCATCCTTCACACCTATATAGTTAAAGGGATACTAAACCCAACTTTTTTCTTTTATGATTCAGATAGAGCAGCAATTTTAAGCAACGTTCTCTAATTTACTCCTATTATTACTTTTTCTAAAAGAATATAGGCTTAGCAGCCAGCCCATTTTATGTTCAGCACCATGGGTAGCACTTGCTGATTGGTGACTACAGTTAGCCACCAATCAGTAAGTACTACCCAGGTGCTGAACCAAAAATGGACTGGCTGCTAAGCTTTCAAATAAAGATACCAAGAGAACAAAGAAAATTGATAATAGGGGTAAATTAGAAAGTTCCTTAAAATTGTATTCTCTATCTGAATCATGAAAGAAAAAGTTTAGGTTCAGTATCCCTTTAAACATGTGAGATTGATCCTTTGACCTGACCTAAACAATAGAATAGAAGAAATAGAAAAGGCCTTATACACCTTATACACTTTAGCATACTAAGGTCATGCGGTGCATCCTGTAACCATATATAAACATTTCTTGTCCTACAAAAATTCAGGTAACCTAGTGACTCGGTTGTGCTGTGAGTCATACCACATGCAAACATTAAAAGAATGCAGTATTGAGCTAAAAGCAAAATTATGGACTAGAAGCCCAAAGCAAAGTTACATAAAAATTGCAACAATTATAAAAAACAACCATAGCAAATGAATGGCCAATATACCTTTAGTTTGAAGTATTGTTTAACTTTGTTTCTGACGTTTGTCTATACGACAAATTGCATACCATAGGGCTCATTCACCTGTCGTAAGCAGCAATGACCAAGTCAGCTTGAACCTGTTGTTAAATAAGGAGATTCTAAAAGCTCTAGTATTTTTCCATACAAGTAACATCTATCGCTTTAAGAATTTATTTTCCAAATCCTACCTTAGTGAAAAAATAAAGTTACCTATTTTCTATCTTATTTAGAAATGAGAAAGAAATAAAGGATTTTTTTCCTTTGAAAATAATAAGATATACTTACACTGTACCTGAGTTCCATGTTCTTAGATGAAGGGCACTGCACCTTCATTTTAAATCCTGTTATTATAATGTTCAGCAGTTTTCTTAGCTATGGGAAATGAGCCTCTCTGGCTTTATACAGACTTCCATTGTACTATATTTAGAGCACCTGAGCCACTGGATGGGGTGGGTGTTAGAAACCATGAAGATGGTTAGTCTTCCTTTAAATACAAATGTTTCTGCGCACCTTACAAAATTATTTTATTAATATGACTTCTTAGGGGTGCAAGCAACCAACCTAATAATTACACAAAATAGAATATTGCCGCACATCTACTTCTCATTATTTCATGCATAGTTAAAGCAGGAATGTTACAGCCCAGAAAGGCATCACATTGCAGTTTTAGGATTAGTCAACCTTGTAAGTTGGTGACTGGCTTAAGCAAAATATGGCCATATTGTGTGACTAAGATCCCCATTTTAACCCTTTGATGACAGGGTTAATTTGTCTACATCGGAACAACTTTCCGATGTAAACAAATTGAAACCCTGCGATTGTGCATGCAATCGCGAGATTTCAATGATGGGATCGAATGTGACGCTAGGCACGCCCTCCAGACCGCGATCACATTATGGGAAGCGCAGTTGGCTTTAGGACAGCCAACGGTTATGACGTTCTATTTCGTCATAAAGGCACTAAAGCCCAGTGTAATTATGACAGAATAGAACGGCATAACGGCGTTAAAAGGTTAAAATACGAGCTTAGGCGATTTTTTGCAATATTTAAAATGTTTTGATAATATAGAAGGGGATGTGCGGTAATATTCTATTTTGTGTAATTATTAGGTTGGTTGCTTGCACCCCTAAGAAGTAATATTAATAAAATAATTTAGTAAGGTGCGCAGAAACGTTTGTATTTGTATTTAAAGGAAGACTAACCATCTTCATGGTTTCTAACACCCCACCTCATCCAGTTGGTCAGGTGCTCTCATTATAGTACATTGGAAGTCTGTATAAAGCCAGAGAGGCTCATTCTTAGATGCATAGGTAAAGCCGGAATGTTACAGCCCAGAAAGGCATCACATTGCAGTGTTAGGACCAGTCAACATTGGGATGACACGTAAATAATGTGGACAGTTTTGGGCTTTACCAATAATTTAGACCCCTTGTATTAATGTATTTGTTGAAATATAAAAGCACAGATAGTCCTCAGTTTACACCGTGGTTCTGTTTCAGAAGGAACAGTAGTAAAAAAAAAATCAGAGTAAAATGAACTCAGTTATATAATGTAAGTCAGTGGGAAGTAAATGAGTTAGGTTCTAGGTAATATTATATTATATTATTACTTAATATATATTATATCTGTTATTATATAAATGATTATATTATATCTAAAGCCCTGAAATCAATGCTGTAAATGTAAAGTCAGCAATATAAACATAGTTTTTATGCTTGTGAAGCATGTCGCTATCCATCAATAAGGCAGTTCTGTTTATCAGCCAGTGGGCAATCTGTTTTTTTCTTTGCTGCATATAAAAAGCACATTTTTTAACAGTTTTTTTTAACATGCACACAGACATGCACATCCTATTAGCTTCAATATCAAAAAGGCACTTTTCTTTTATATTCATGATAGCACATTTTTTACTGTTTAAGAAAGCAAATGAATGGCAAACTACTGTCATGTGCTGTGTACAGTATTACAGTGCTGTACTATAAATGCAGGTAGCAAACATTTTTTTCAGTTATGTTAATTAATGAACAGCAGTATTCTTGTGGTTAAAAAAAAAATTCATTATATAGTGGTCAAGCAGCTCTTAGCAACATATTGTTCATAGAAAGCATAACACCCTCGTAGGATATTTGCACATAGTCTGATTCAGTAGATCACATGATGGAGGAACATTTACATTTGTATAATTATTGATCTGCAACAGATAAGTTCATATGTTATAATTGCTGCAAACTTTTGATGCTGAAAACAATCTGTAAGAAAAGCATTTTAATTCTTTGTTTTCTGTCTCTATTTCTACCTATTGTACCTTTTATCAAAAAATGAGATTCTTCTCCATGCATTTTCTCTACAGTGGTTTTGTTGGCATTGGAGCTGGCTGTACAGAGTGCGACGGTATCTGTAAAACCTTTGAAGGAGTGCCTGATTACTGCCTATCATGCAGTGCCCCTAATGTTCTGGAGCAAGCCACGTGTAAAAGCTTGTGCTCAGACAAATACACAGCTGTTAATGGCGTCTGCAAGCAGGGCAGCCATCAGGGGGTGACAGGGGTGACTCCTGTCAGGGGCCCAATGAGCCAGGGGGGGCCTATGAGGCAAGAACTAAAAAAAAATTTTTTTTATTTTTTTTTTAAATTTTGGCAGCCACCAGTGGGTACTATAGCAGAGTGCTAATTGATCATGGGAAATGTTATTACAAGGAGTAAAGTATTAGCATTTGAGAGGATTTCTTAGTGTGCACTAAACCACTATGCTCAGTGTGAGACAGACTTGGCACTTTGTACAGTGTGTGCCTGAGTCAGACGGCAGATCACTTTCATTTGAAGAGGAGGTATGACTTACTTAGCAAATGTTTTTTATTTCTTTGTGCAATTTTGGATTGTAACTTCAGTGTGGTAGTAGTTGTATGGTGGGGCTAGGAGTCCATAAAAACACATTTTTTTAGCAGCAGTGTATTTATGATTATTTGACAATGCTGTAGAAATTCTATATTTAAAACCATGCAGAAATGTTTCCTCCTCAATACACAAATGGTAGATGCCCTTTTGGCAGATATGCATTATATATATATATATATATATATATATATATATATTACATTCCAGTTTACTGCCCCTTTATGCAAGGACTTTCCAGATGCAAGGAGGCATTTTATCTAAGATTTTTACATCTGCATACAATTTTATACTCTCAGACTAAGATTACTCAGTGTTTGAAATGAGACAGGTTAACTTAAAACTGGTCAGTTTACGCTACAGCTGACTTAGTTTTGAAATACATACCAACAAGCCTAAATCCTGCATTTAACCAGATCTAATGGTATGAGTACCACAGCTTATGGTCCCACCAAGACCATATAGAGTACAGCTGACAGATGGGAAAATTTGTACACTATATTTGAAGTGGTGCTCTTGGTTGGGGAAAATGGGAAAAAACAAACATATGTCAACCTTTTAAAGGTACTTTTCTTCATCTAGCCATCTACCCAGCTCATTAATGTACAATTTTGAATTCACAGAATTATTTTTGTTTGCACATTTACAAATATGATTCTTTAAAAAGTGATCTCTTAATTTCTGCATTTTTTTTTTATCATGCATGTCACACACTGTTGATTTAGGGGATGCAAGGTGCATAAATGTTTCCTCCTGTGAGTGTTTCTGTGGGTGTATGTGTTTATGTCTTTGTGCTTTGGTTTGTGTCTCTATGTGTATGTATTTTTTATCTGTGGGTCTCTCTGTGAGGGTGGGTGTTACCGTGTGTATGTCTTTGTGCATTTTCTGTGGATGTCTATGAGGGTGTGTGCATATGTCTTTGAGCTTTTTCTATGGGTGTTTCTGTGAGGGTGTTTGTGTGTATGTATGTATGTATGTATGTCTGTGTTTTCTGTGGGTGTCTCTGTGAGGGTGTGTGTATGTCTTTGTGTGTTTTCTGTGGATGTCTCAGTGAGGGTGTGTGTATGTATGTCTTTCTGTGTTTTTCATGTGGTTGTCTCTGTGTGTGTGTGTGTGTATGTCTTTGTGTGTTTTCTGTGGGTGTCTCTGTGTGTGTGTGTGTGTGTGTGTGTGTGTGTGTGTGTCTTTGTGTGTTTTCTGTGGGTGTCTCTGTGTGTGTATGTGTGTATATGTCTTTGTGTGTTTTCTGAGGCTGTCTCTGTCAGTGTTTCCTTGGGTGTATGTGCAAGTTTGAGTTTGTGTGTCCATTGTCTGTTTCTTTTTAGGACATTTTGACCTTACTACTAATTATTCACATCTTTCTACAGACTTTTAGACTAACAAGACCTTTCCGGAAGTAACCACTCCACCATTTAACCTTTAAATTATTGTTTAGGCAGTCCAGGGCCCTTCCTTTCAGCCATGGCATGCTGTTGTCATAATTTAGTTGTCATCTTCCTTTACAAAAAGATAATCAGAACTCCATATTTTGTTTTCTAAATCTCCTTTTTTTACAAAACTGTAGTTTACCTCATTACTTGTCAGGTCAATGTAAACAAGTGCTAAGTGTCTGTTTGGGTTTCTGTGTCTGAGTGTGTTTCTTTGCGTGTCTGATAGAGTGTCTATATGTGAATCCTTATGTGTGAGTGTGTTTGTGTGTTTCAGTGTATGAGTGTGTCTGTGCGTGTGTGTATGTTACTACCTTTACAACATTTCCAAGTTTAAATAGACAATTAAGAATAAAGTGCATATATATTTTAGTCACTTGGTCAAAAATTGCACATGTCAAAGGGGGGGGGGGGCCTGATCAATGGTTGAGTCAGGGGCCCCAAAATTTCTAGTGGCGGCCCTGTCTGCAAGCACTGCCCTCCTAACTGCCAGGGATGTGCCGATGAAAACACCTGCACAGGTACTGAATTGTTACCCTGTTTCATTCATACAGAAAGCAGACAATGTCATAGTCATATGTTGTAAGTTGTCACCTTTATCAGTCAAGAATGGTCTTCTATCTTGTGTTTAAAATTGATTTCTTTTAAAACCCATCACAACAAACGGAGAGTATTTTATGTATGTAACATGCTTTTAAGTTAGTAGTAAAATGTCCTTAAAGTAGCTCTAAATCGTCAAACCCTCCATCTTCATAACTTCTTCAATAACAAATTTACTTTAAATTAAGCTTTTTTTCTTCATAAGCTCATTTAACCGTTAATGTTAAAGGGACATAAACGTCCCTATGTAGCCAACAGTTTTGTTTATTTTTTTATTTGGAGGGGATGATTTGATGATTAAAGCCCTTGTAAACTATCTGAACAGCAACACATGTGGCCTTTTCTTTTGTGGAGAACAATATGGGAATAATGTAATTTTTTTAGGATGTTACACTTGCAGGGGATTCTATAAAGAATGGTATAGATACCACATTATATTGCAAACCCACGGCAGGCTATACTATTTTAAGATCCAATTCATGCCATCCCAAACATACAATAAAGAGAATACCAAAGGGATAATATATGAGAGTAAAAATTATCTGTACACGTGAGGACGATTTTGAAAAGAGTGCTGATAAAATTACCAGTAGGTTAATAGAAAGAGGTTACAATAAAAACTCTGCACACAGCACATCAACAAGTAAGCCAGATGTCTAGAAAAGAATTACTTACTTAAAGACCCAGACCACAGAATATGGATAATAAACCTATGTTTATAATGAGGTATAGTTTGGAGTATAACAACATTTGTAAAATAATTAGATTGTTTGCCAATTCTGTATTCAGATCCTATCTTAAAAAAGGTTGTTAAAGATTTATATAATTTTGTATCCAGAAAGGGCAAAAGAATTGTATCACCCTCACTTTTGCAAAATTCAAACCAACAAACTTGGCTCTCAAGGAGAAGAGGTTTCTATAAATGCAGACGTATTTGTAAAACATGTGATTATGTTGTTAAAGGGAATTCTTTTACTTCAACAGTAACTTCTAAAGATCATTACATTCATTTTTTTACATCAATTGTAATACTACACATGTAATTTTTCTCTTAACTTGTGGAGGCTGTTCCCAAAAGTATGTGGGTAAACCTAAAAGAACCCTCAGATAAAGGTTTTTGGAACATGTAAGATCCAAAAAGCAATACCCCAATAGCTTGTCATTTTAGGGAAAATCATAATTCTGATTCCATTATGTTATCAGTGCAGAGTATTGATCAAGTTCCAGTGTTGAGACGTGGAGGAGATAAGGAAGAAAAATTAAGTGTACATGGTCTTTTGGATTTTGTCTTTACAGACTTGCCTCCCAAGAGGTCTCAACACTTGAGCAGATGTTGACTATTTTGTATGAAAATTAAACTTAAGCATGCATATAAGAATTAATATGTTGTTTTAAAATAATTATCTGTAAATATTATTAAAATAAGTCTGCTGTGAATAACTTTTTTGCAAATATCTATTTACAAGTGCATATGTCCTCTTGGAGTTAGTTATGTTATTTTTTGTAGAGAGCAGGACTTAAGACAATGTTGTTGTATGTCTCTTTAAATATTTGATTTAAAACACAGGAAGGCCATAATCCAATATAAACAATTAGGAGCGAATGTAATCTTTTTACAGGAAACACACTTTGAAAGAAACAATATTTCTAAATATTGGTCAAGCCAATTTCCACTACATTTTCATGCTACGACCACTAGCAAAAAAAGAGGGATATCTATACTATTCCACTCCTCTCTAAATTTGACAGTAATAGATAAATTAATAGATCCGGAAGGTAGATATTTGATAAAGAGACAAATACAAGGTACAGAAGGGATTTTCTGCAATATCTATGCCCCAAAGACAAACAGGAACATTTATTTTCCCATGTGTGGAACCACACTAGACTAATTATGGCAGGTGACTATAATATTACCCTACAAACACAGACTTCACCCCCCAAAGCTGACCTCACCCAATCTCAAATTAGATACAATAATAAAATTTAAAAAGTGCTAAATATATTGGCAGGACAATATTCTAGATTCTTGGAAACTGTTATATGGAAACACTTCAGAACACACTTTCTATTCGGCAGCCCACAAAAAATAGTTTAAACTTGATTATATATATATAAGTCAAATTTTAGTACACAATCTGGTCTCCTCCTCTATCAGTCCTTGTGTTTGGTCTGACCACTCCATCATAAAAGCAAAAATGAGAGGTATTTACATTTCTAATGCTCACAAAAACTGGACATATTACCCCCTCATACTCAAAGATCCTTTCTGGCATATTAATGTTGATTCAACATTTAATCCAATTATACCATGGGCAGCTCATAAACCATATATGAGGGGACTGTTAGTTAAAATGAAAGCACAGCTCAATAATAAAAAACCCACTGTTGAAAAATATTAGACAGGATCTGCTGAAATGGGGCCAATATCGATTCTCTTGGAATGGACGTATATCAACAATTAAGATGATGGTTCTACCCAAAATTATTTATTTATTTAGAGCTCTACCAATAAAGATTCCCTTCAGAGATCTGAAAGAAGCTCAATCTATGCTTAACAAATTTTTAAGAAACAACAAAAAAAGCAAGAATATCACAGAACATCCTCACTAGACATAGACAACTAGGGGGTCTGGGAATACCCAATCTAAAACAATATTATCAAGCTGCTAGATTAGCACAGACGGTTCTAGTAACAAATAAGGAGGAGGAGATAAGATGGGTCAAGATGGAAACAGATATCAATGGTCTCACTACCCCAGAAAAGGTGATCTGGGGCAATCACAATATGACTACTAAAACAAATACGACATACCCAGTGATGACACACATGTATAAACAATGGGCTAAAGTGACGAAAACCTTGTCTCTTCTACCCACTAACTCCCTTCATACACCACTAAATTGTGTATTAACAGTTATCCCACCTTCTGTATTAGCCAAATGGGAGAATAAAGGCCTATACCGAATAGCAGACAAACTAGAAAAAGGGAAAATTATGCCATACACTAAGCTACAAGAAAAAAATTAACCCACTCAAACTATACTGGTACCAATAATTACAATTATCATCCAACCTACGTACATTCTTAACAAAGTCAACAGATGGGACCTCGACACAATTAGAAAATCTTTGTAAACTAGGAAGGAGGCCAAAAAAAGCAATATCACAACTCTATTTAATTATTCAAAGGGAAAATGGAACTGATCCATCATTGTATAATAAATGGGGACTGGACTTAGAAACGGAAATAAATAGAGAGGAGTGGAACCAACTATTATATAACTCATGTAGGGGACTCCTAAGTGCTGACATGATCGAAAATTGTTACAAAACTATATCAAGATGGTGCCTAACACCGGTTAGTACATCACATACTGTAATCAATGGCTCCAACCTTTGCTATAGAGGTTGTGGAGCAGTAGGTGCATATAAACATATGTGGTGGGACTGCCCACATTCTAGGGAAATTTGGGAAGACCTCTCTAACCTTCTTAGCTCCATACTAGAGGAACCAATACGACTGACATTACCTCAGGCACTACTTCATGAATATAACAAGAAATGTAATAAACATATAAATCAATTTATTATAATAGTTTGTAAAGCAGCTAGAATATGTATTGCACGCTATTGGAAAGAAGGATTACCCACAAAAGAAGAGATTATTAACAAAATCGGATACTTTTATAATATGTATGAACAAGCAGTTCATATACAGGACACCCAGGCAACTTTTAAAAAAAAACATGGTTTTATAGGATAATGTATAAGACAAACGAGTAACAGTGGAACATTGGCATCTAAGGTTGAGGCGGTCGGAATGGGATGCTCCTTTGACGGTGACAGAAACAGGGAAGAGGATCCGGTGGTCTGGCAAAAGAACCCTAACAACAACGAAAACAATTAGATAAGCATCTATTTCAATCTTATTTATTTTTACCCTCCTTTTTCCCTTTTCTCTCATTCTATTTCTTCCTTACTATTCCATTTTTTTTATCAAACTTGGGGAAAAATCTAGACATAGTGAATTTATTTTTTAGACTTTTGGTCAGGAAATATTGTGTTTCAATGTTTATATATGAGACTAGGAATAACTAGTATAGAATTTGTAAATGACAAACCTGTGTAACCATTGATTCAGTATGCTGATATAACTATGTACATGGGAAAACCCATATATTTGAATTCCTTTTTTTCCCACTTTATTTGTTTCTTTCCCTTTCCTTTTTTGGATTGCTTCTTTCCAGGTTTATTCTTCCCTAATAAAAAAAATTATTTCAACATAAATATTTGATTTAAATAATACCTTTAACTGAGGCTTTGCAAGGCAGTGAACAAGTGCTTAGACGCATGAAACGCGTCTGCCGCAAAGCCTTAGTTTCCTGTTAGCAGCTACAACTTGTTATGCTGTGTATCAATTGTTTATATCTTTATATGGTTTTAAAACGATACAATAAATTAACTTTTTATCAATATGGAAGAACAGGCTTCTTTGTATCTTCTAGTGTGGAGGCATCTGTTATTGCGTCTTAACTTAGTTGTATATCATAATCTTTTTTTTTTCTTCATCAAAGTACTGTAATTTTTGTAATTGCTGCATATCATATGAAACACATGGAATTTTACCAGCATGATATTTATAATTATATTGGTACATATATTACATTGACTGTGTAGTCTATACACAGAGAGGCTCCAGTATCATGATACTTTGTTGCTATTAAAGGGACAGTCTACACCAGAATTGTTATTGTTTTAAAAGACAGATAATATCTTTTTTATTACCCATTCCCTAGTTTTGCATAACCAACACAGATATAGTAATACACTTTTTACCTCTGTGATTATCTTGTATCTAAGCCTCTGCAAACTGCCCCCTTATTTCAGTTCTTTTGACAGACTTGCATTTTAGCCAATCAGTGCAGGCTCCTAGGTAACTCCACATGCGTGAGCACAGTGTTATCTATATGCCATACATGAACTAACACCCTCTAGTGGTGAAAAACTGTCAAAATGCATTCATATAAGAGGCGGCCTGCAAGGTCTAAGAAATAAGCATATGAACCTCCTAGGTTTAGCTTTCAGCTAAGAATACCAAGAGAACAAAGCAAAATTAGTTATAAAAGTAAATTAGAAAAATGTTTAAAATTACATGCCCTATCTGAACCATGAAAGTTTATTTTGGACTTGACTGTCCCTTTAATTTAGACTTTAAATTTTTCCCTAGATAAACAATTTAGAAACATCACCTCTATTATATAACATCTATAAGATCATTTTAACATAGATCATTTATAAACTATAGTCGAAAGTTACATGGATCCACCTCACTGACAGAACATATGTCAATATATTTTACACAGTTAACATGCTATTGTTGTCCTCCATAACATGAGTTTAAACAAAAACACTGCACGGTGACAAGACTTTGCATATGTCATGCTACAACGTATTCAGTGAAGCCCCACAAGGAGGCAGTTTTTTAACAATATTATTTACAGTGGCAAGCCTTTGTGCAAGATGAAGCAAGTGTAAGACATACTACAGTCTATTCAGTGCTATCAGGCACGCACTGAGCAATTGCAGCAGCCCAGCTTGCTGTGATCCTATATGACAGCAGGAACAAGACCAGTCCAAAAGGATTCCAGGGAAGCTGGATCAGCACAGGCAACACCAAACACTGGGTGAAAAGTTCCAGGGATAAGCTCAATAACAGAGCACTGGCTTATCAGAACAAAAAGTTCAGTCCCAATGGGTGTTTGTTGGTTGTGATTAGTTTAATTGCTTTAGGTGGTGTATATAGGATTGTCATTTTTCAGTGTGTAACATATGCCTGAAGAAACAGCGTTTGAGCTGAGAAACGCGTTGCATTGATACAAGGAGGACAAGCATTTGCCCTACCTGTTGGTTCTTGTTTTTATTATTATTTTTTTAATAAACCTTTTATATTTTATATTTGGAACCACCACTGGATTCTTTTATAATACACCACCTTTATCCCATCCCCATTGGGACTGAACTTTTTGTTCTGATAAGCTGGTGCTCTGTTATTGAGCTTATCCCTGGAACTTTTCACCCAGTGTTTGGTGTTGCCTGTGCTGATCCAGCTTCCCTGCAGCTTCCCTGGAATCCTTTTGGACTGGTCTTGTTCCTGCTGCCATATAGGATCACAGCAAGCTGAGCTGCTGCAATTGCTCAGTGCGTGCCTGATAGCACTGTATGAGTGCTCTGGATGAATGTGAGTACCCTGGTGTGATTTGTTCAACTTTATTGGATCTCTCTACTGGTACACACATGCGCCTCTTTTTTGTATTCCCATGTTTTATCCAGATGTCTTTCTACATTTGATGTAAGGAGAGAGCAGCTGACGTGTCCTGTAATACAGAATTTGCAGAACTTTATTGACTCTACCCACCTGGATTCTGGATTTTGAATTTGGGACTGTCCGTTTATCCTTTTTTTTGGTTTGAGTGTTATTTTTCTTATATATATATATATATTTATATTTATTTCTCTTTATTTCAAATTGATTTGACAAACAAAACAGGAATGCAAGTTACAACACGCACAACAGTGGCATCTCACATATAGAAACATAATATATAGCAAAAATGTCCAAAAACCATCATTCAATAGCCAGGATCTGTTCAGGAAGTAAGAGTCCAACTATTAAAAGTGATGAAGTAGATCGTTTTCCACAAGCATTGATGGTGGTATTACATACTGGGAGATGCAAAGACAATTGAACACTGAAGAAACAGCATAACTTAGCATTAAAAAATTCAAGCATAAACATAAACAAAAACAAAAACATATCAGGGAATTGTATGCAATCGGGGTTTCAAGCTAGGGGCAATTCTATCTTCTACCTCCCAGCTATCATACCCTCTTGTCATCTAGTCTAGTGAGGGATATATTACGTGTTTGCAAAAGTATATTGTTCCCAAAGGAATTTCATGTCATGGAAGAAATCTAACTGGCCTGTCTTGAAATAATGGAATCTTTCCAAGATTAATGTGTTCTTTACTTGTTCGATCCATTGATTCAGGTTTGGGACTTGGGGTTTTTTCCAGAGTAAGGGAATGAGACGTTTGGCAGCATTTATTAGAATTTGGTAGAGATGTTTTCTGATTTTACAAGGGGATGGGAAGGTGGCATTAAAAAGAATCACCTCTGGGGAAAGCTCTGTTTGGATGCCAGTTATGGTGCAAGCTGTTTTGTGAATCTGGGCCCAGAAAGGTTTTATCGCAGCGCAGTCCCACCAAATATGACACATAGTGCCTACTTGTCCGCAACCTCTCCAGCATCTGTCACTGGCTTTTGTAAACATATATTTCAGTTTGCTTGGGGTTAAGTACCATCTAGTGGTTACCTTTAAATTAGTCTCCAACCCCGACGCTGAATGGACTGACTTGGCTGTGGCTTTAAACCAGGATGACCATTGTTTAGCTGTTCTTATATATATTTTATATTTATTATATTTTTTATTTTTTTTGTGTCTGTATTATATTGTTCATTTTTCTTATTTTCCTTTAATTTATTTTATTTCATTTGACATGATTTCATTTTCCAATATTGTGAATTTTTGTCATTAGAGTGCCCCCTACTAGGATCCCGTGTTTTGGGTTCATTGTTTATACTACAGTCTATGGGGGATATCTATCAAGCCGTCAACTTTGTTGAATTCTACGCCACCAATACGCTCGCCTGACATCGCCTAACATCGCGGCCGCAGACCTGAACATGTTCTCCTTATTTATAAAAAAAGCAGGCAAAAAGAAGCGCACCAAGTACAGGGCGATGAGCATCGGACTGTTGTTAACTAACAGTCATCGATCTTGCATCTATTCGGCTTTTTATCAACTTTATTTATACCCTGTCACTAAACGCTGCCACTATACTAAAATGTTTAACCCCTATCCCGCCGCTCCCCGACATCTCTGCAACCTAAATAAAGTTATTAACCCCTATCCCACCGCTCCCGGACCCTGCCGCCACTAAATAAACGTATTAACCCCTAAACCTCTAGCCTCCCACATTACTACCACTAGCTAAACCTATTAACCCCTAACCTGCCAGCCCCCCACATCACCATAAACTAAATTAAGTTATTAACCCCTAACCCTAACAACCCGCTAACTTTAAATTAAAATTACAGCATCCCTATCTTCAAATAAATTTAAACTTACCTGTAGAATTTAAATTAACTATATTAAACTATTAATTGACCTACTCTAACTATTATACTAAAATTACATTAAACTAGCAATTAAATAAACTAAATTACATATTTAAAAAAAACTAACGCTACTAAAATTATTTAAGTCTACTATAAAACCTAATTACAAATTACTAAATTACCAAAAAAATAAACGCTAAGTTACAAAAAATAAAAAACACTAAATTACAGAAAAAAACACCACATTATCAAATATAAAAAAAGAATTACACCTAATCTAATAGCCCTATCAAAATAAAAAAGCCCCCCCCCCAAAATAAAAAAAGCCCCTAGCCTACAATAAACTACCAATGGCCCTTAAAAGGGCCTTTTGTGGGGCATTACCCCAAAGAAATCAGCTCTTTTACCTGTAAAAAAAAATACGAACACCCCCCAACAATAAAACCCACCACCAAACCAACCAACCCCCCCCCAAATAAAAACCCTATCTAAAATAACCTAAGCTCCCCATTGTCCTGAAAAGGGCATTTGTATGGGCATTGCCCTTAAAAGGGCATTTAGCTCTTTTACCTTCCCAGACCCTACTCTAAAAATAAAACCCACCCAAAAAACCCTTAAATAAACCTAACACTAACCCCGACAATCCACTTACAGTTCTTGAAGTCCCGCTTGAAGGATCCATCCTGCCGGCAAGAAGTCTTCATCCGGGGTGGCACGAAGTCTTCATCCGGGCGGCCTCTTCCATCTTCATCTAGCTGGCAAAGTCTTCATCCAGACGGCATCTTCTATCTTCATCCATCCGGCACAGAGCGGGTCCATCCTGAAGACATCCAGCTCCTCTTCAACATGGTCGCCGCCGTAAACTGTAACTTGAATGCAAGTGACGTCATCCAAGATGGCATCCCTTGCATTCCTATTGGCTGAAAGGTTCCAATCAGCCAATAGGATTAGAGCTGCAAAAATCCTATTGGCTGTTCCAATCAGCCAATAGAATTTGAGCAGCTCTCATCTTATTGGCTGTTCCAATCAGCCTATAGGATTGAGCTCTCATTTAGTAATTTGTAATTAGGTTTAATAGTAGATTTAAATAATTTTAGTAGGGTTAGGTTTTTTTAATATGTAATTTAGTTTATGTAATTGCTAGTTTAATTTAATTGTAGTATAATAGTTAGGGTAGGTTAGTTTAATATAGTTTATTTAAATTCTACAGGTACAGTAAGTTTAAATTTATTTGAAGATAGGGATGTTGCAATTTTAATTTAAAGTTAGCGGGTTTTTAAGTTTAGGGGTTAATAGCTTAATTTAGTTTATGCGATGTGTGGGGCTGGCGGTTTAAGGGTTAATAGGTTTAGTTGGTGGTAGTGATGTGGGAGGCCAGAGGTTTAGGGGTTAATACGTTTATTTAGTGGCGTCGGGGTCCGGGAGCGGTGGAATAGGGGTTAATAAATTTTATTTAGGTTGCGGCGATGTTGGGGCAGCAGATTAGGGGTGTTTAGACTTATGTTAGGGTGTTAGGTGTAAACGTTACTTGTTTTCTACCATATAAATCAATGGGATATCTGGCAGCATCAAACATAAGCTTTCGCTGCTTTCAGGCTCATATTGATTCCTATGGCATCCGTGGCCTCCAGGGTGGCAAATTGAAAACCAGGTACGCTGGGCCAGAATAGCCACAAGCGCACCTGTTAACTATTTGATAACTTTGAAAAAGTGTCAAATAGGGCCGAATGTGTATTCGGAACATTTGTAATGACGTAAGCATCGATCTGTGTCGGATTGAGACCGGCGGATCGTATGTTACGTCACAGATTTCAACTCTTGCCAGTTTGTAGGCTTTGATAACTAGGTTGGATCAAGCTCGCAACAATTACGCTGCATATTTGCGGTTGACGGCTTGATAAATATCCCCCTATGTATTGAAGCCATAGAAGGAGAGAGGTGTTGAGCGAGAATAGGACATTCCGGGACAGCAAGTCTATTTTTCAAAACACATGAACTGGCAAAGCAAATTTGATGGTAAAAGTTGTTTAAAATCACATGCCCTATCTGAATCATGAAAGTTTAATTTGGGCTTTACGATCCCTTTAAACATTACACATCAATCCCAACAAATTTGTTTGTATAATTTATCTAAGTAATTAATAATACTGCTGCACCGCAAGACAGAAACAGAGAGGATGAAATGTCTGCATAAAGCGCAATCACAGAAGACTCTAGTTGCCGAACTATATGTTCAGAACACTGCATAGATTGTATTATATTTTAGCTCAGAATTGTACTACATATTTTTCTATATACAGTTGTGATCATAAGTTTACATACCCTGGCAGAATTTATGATTTCTTGGCAATTTTTCAGAGAATATGAATGATAACACAAAAACTTTTCTTTCACTCATGGTTAGTGTTTGGCTGAAGCCATTTATTATAAATCAACTGTGTTTACTCTTTTTAAATCATAATGACAACAGAAACTACCCAAATGACCCTGATCAAAAGTTTACATACCCTGGTGATTTTGGCCTGATAACTTGCACACAAGTTGACACAAAGGGGTTTGAATGGCTATTAAAGGTAACCATCCTCACCTGGGATCTGTTTGCTTGTAATTAGTGTGTGTGTATAAAAGGTCAATGAGTTTCTGGACTCCTGACAGACCCTTGCATCTTTCATCTAGTGCTGCACTGACGTTTCTGGATTCTGAGTCATGGGGAAAGAAAATGAATTGTCAAAGGATCTGTGGGAAAAAGGTAGTTGAACTGTATAAAACAGGATAGGGATATACAAAGCAGTGGCGTAGCGTGGCTTGTCAGCGCCCAGGGCAAGGCAAGAATTGTGCCCCCCTAACCCATTAGCACTGACTGCGTCTCTTCCACCAGTACAGTAGGGATTGGCAAATTTGCTTTGAATCTAGGAGCCATCTCAACAATTTAGGAGACAGGTTTTTGTTTTAAAACAAACAAAGCTTTATTTTTAACAACAAAAATATATACTATACAGGGAGTGCAGAATTATTAGGCAAATGAGTATTTTGACCACATCATCCTCTTTACGCATGTTGTCTTACTCCAAGCTGTATAGGCTCGAAAGCCTACTACCAATTAAGCATATTAGGTGATGTGCATCTCTGTAATGAGAAGGGGTGTGGTCTAATGACATCAACACCCTATATCAGGTGTTCATAATTATTAGGCAACTTCCTTTCCTTTGGCAAAATGGGTCAAAAGAAGGACTTGACAGGCTCAGAAAAGTCAAAAATAGTGAGATATCTTGCAGAGGGATGCAGCACTCTTAAAATTGCAAAGCTTCTGAAGCGTGATCATCGAACAATCAAGCGTTTCATTCAAAATAGTCAACAGGGTCGCAAGAAGCGTGTGGAAAAACCAAGGCGCAAAATAACTGCCCATGAACTGAGAAAAGTCAAGCGTGCAGCTGCCAAGATGCCACTTGCCACCAGTTTGGCCATATTTCAGAGCTGCAACATCACTGGAGTGCCCAAAAGCACAAGGTGTGCAATACTCAGAGACATGGCCAAGGTAAGAAAGGCTGAAAGACGACCACCACTGAACAAGACACACAAGCTGAAACGTCAAGACTGATTTTTCTAAGGTTTTATGGACTGATGAAATGAGAGTGAGTCTTGATGGGCCAGATGGATGGGCCCGTGGCTGGATTGGTAAAGGGCAGAGAGCTCCAGTCCGACTCAGACGCCAGCAAGGTGGAGGTGGAGTACTGGTTTGGGCTGGTATCATCAAAGATGAGCTTGTGGGGCCTTTTCGGGTTGAGGATGGAGTCAAGCTCAACTCCCAGTCCTACTGCCAGTTTCTGGAAGACACCTTCTTCAAGCAGCGGTACAGGAAGAAGTCTGCATCCTTCAAGAAAAACATGATTTTCATGCAGGACAATGCTCCATCACACGCGTCCAAGTACTCCACAGCGTGGCTGGCAAGAAAGGGTATAAAAGAAGAAAATCTAATGACATGGCCTCCTTGTTCACCTGATCTGAACCCCATTGAGAACCTGTGGTCCATCAGCAAATGTGAGATTTACAAGGAGGGAAAACAGTACACCTCTCTGAACAGTGTCTGGGAGGCTGTGGTTGCTGCTGCACGCAATGTTGATGGTGAACAGATCAAAACACTGACAGAATCCATGGATGGCAGGCTTTTGAGTGTCCTTGCAAAGAAAGGTGGCTATATTGGTCACTGATTTGTTTTTGTTTTGTTTTTGAATGTCAGAAATGTATATTTGTGAATGTTGAGATGTTATATTGGTTTCACTGGTAAAAATAAATAATTGAAATGGGTATATATTTGTTTTTTGTTAAGTTGCCTAATAATTATGCACAGTAATAGTCACCTGCACACACAGATATCCCCCTAAAATAGCTAAAACTAAAAACAAAGTAAAAACTACTTCCAAAAATATTCAGCTTTGATATTAATGAGTTTTTTGGGTTCATTGAGAACATGGTTGTTATTCAATAATAAAATTAATCCTCAAAAATACAACTTGCCTAATAATTCTGCACTCCCTGTATATATAATTGTAAACTCTACATTCATCCTTAAAAATTAGGACTCAATTTGGTTGCAGGCAGCCATTACTTTATTATATACATTATGTAAGTACATTATAGAACTTAACAATTACATTTTTTTTTTGGTTCAATATTTAAACATGGGATTTCATTTTTAAAATACATCTGAGCCAGCATGTCAGAGTGTGAGAGTGATCTATGCTGCTTTAAAGTGAAAGACGGTTATTTTATTTCAAATTCATTTTTAACCTGGGTAAAACATACAAGATGTAGATCCTACATCTTGTATGTTTTACCCAGGTTAAAATTGAATTTGAAATAAAATAACTGTCTTTCACTTATCTACATCTTGTATGTTTTATTTTACGCAGGTTAAAAATGAATTTGAAATAAAATAACCGGCTTTCACTTTAAAGCAGCATAGATCACTCTCACACTCTGGCATGCTGGCTGGCTCAGACTCTGGGTCCTTTGGAAGTTGGAACTTGGCTGGCTGGCTCAGAGTGACTCTGGGTCCTTTGGAACTTGGCTGGCTGGCCCTGGGACATCACCTGGGTAATAGTAGAGTCTAAGCTGCATTTTGCGCATGTTGTTATTTCCAAACCTCATATAGCCCCAAAAACAGCAACAGGGGCTATAATAATATAATTATAATTCTGGCTGGCAGTGGCACGGGTGGTCTGGTCCTGATACAGACCCGGTGATGAGTTTGGTAATTTCGGTTGACACTAACCTTATCGTTGCGGGCGCGGCGTTCTAGTCAGTCTGATTCCACTCTGGCTCTGCTGCTCTGACTTCTTCCTCCCTCCTGACATGCACGCTGGGAGTGGACCATGCTAAATGGTGACGTAAACGCTAGTCTAACAGCAGGTAATGGTCGGATAGGATTATACTAATAAATTATGATAATTAAATCAATGCACAGCACGTCTTGACTTCAGAGTAGTAGACAGTTCACTTGAGAGACAGAACGGCTGGGCGCAGGCGCCTGTCGGATTTTTTAGCCTCCCTGTAACGCCGCTGGGAGCGGGACTGTGACTGTCTACTGTCTTGAGATGGTGGGGACTGGGGAGGCTGGGAGCTGAGCATTTTGCGCCCCTCAGAATTATGCGCCCGGGGCAACCGCCCCTGTGGCCCCCCCCACGCTACGCCACTGATACAAAGATATCCAAGGAATTGAGAATGCAAATCAGCAGTGTTCAAACTCTAATCAAGAAGTGGAAAATGAGGCGTTCTGTTTGATAACATACTGCATTCATCTTGCCATCAATTCTGGCCAAATTTCCTGTGCCTTTGTAGCTCACACATCCCCAAAACATCAGCAATCCACCTCCGTGTTTCACAGTAGGAATGGTGTACCTTTCATCATAGGCCTTGTTGACTCCTCTCCAAATGTAGCGTTTATGGTTGTGGCCAAAAAGCTAAATTTTGGTCTCATCACTCCAAATGACTTTGTGCCAGAAGGTTTGAGGCTTGTCTCTGTGCTGTTTGGCATATTGTAAGCGGGATACTTTGTGGCATTTGCGTAGTAATGGCTTTCTTGTGGCGACTCGACCATGCAGCCCATCTTTCTTCAAGTGCCTCCTTATTGTGCATCTTGAAACAGGCACACCACATGTCCTGTATTTCACCTGAAGTTATTTGTGGGTTTGACTTTGCATCCCAAACAATTTTTCTGGCAGTTGTGGCTGAAATTTTAGTTGGTCTACCTGACCGTGGTTTGGTTTCAACAGAACCCCTCATTTTTGTCTTCTTTATTAGAGTTTGAACACTGTTGATTTGCATTCTCAATTCCTTGGATATCTTTTTATATCCCTTTCCTGTTTTATACAGTTCAACTACCTTTTCCTGATCCTTTGACAATTCTTTTGCTTTTCAGATGACTCAGAATCCAGAATCATTAGTGCAGCACTGGATGAAAGATGCAAGGGTCTGTCAGGAGTCCAGAAACTCATTAACCTTTTATACACACACACTAATTACAAGCAAACAGATTAACCCCTAAACCGCTGCGCAAACCACCTCGCAAACATTAGTTAAATATTATTAACCCCTAATCTGCTGCCCCTAACATCGCTGACACCTACCTACATTTATTAACCCCTAATCTGCCGCCCCCAACGTCGCCGCCACTATACTAAAGTTATTAAGTTAAGTCTAACCCTAACACCCCCTAACTTAAATATAATTAAAATAAATCTAAATAAATATTCCTATCATTAACTAAATACAGGTAGCCCTCAGTTTACGCCGGGGTTAGGTTCCAGAAGGAATGGTTGTAAATCGAAACCGTTGTAAATTAAAACCCAGTTTTATATGTAAGTCAATGGGAAGTGAGGGAGTTAGGTTCCAGGCCCCTCTCAAAATTATCATAAGTAACACCTAATACATTATTTTAAAAGCTTTGAAATGAAGACTTTAAATGCTAAACAGCATTATAAACCTAATAAAATAATCACACAACACAGAATATATAATAAACTAAGTTAAATGAACAAAAATATTTGGTTAACAGCATTATAAACCTAATAAAATAATCACACAACACAGACTTCACTTGCATTTTTCTGAAAACAGTTCTTTGTATGCATTCCAATATGATTTATAGACAGGAAGATCTTGTTCCTTTGAAATCTGCTCGATACCTCAGGTCTGGTTAAACTGATTAATTTCAGCTTGCTTGGCTGCAACACAAGCGAACAGCTCCAAATACTGGCTATTTTAATAAATGCACTGCTTCTCAATGCTTTTCAATAGCAGTCACATGACTGGAAAAAAGGTTGTTATTCTGAAACGGTGTAAATTGAACCGTTGTAAAACGAGGGCCATCTGTAATTCCTATTTAAAACTAAATACTTACCTATAAAATAAACCCTAAGCTAGATACAATATAACTAATAGTTACATTGTATCTATTTAAGGTTTTTTTTTATTTTGCAGGCAAGTTTGTATTTATTTTAACTAGGTAGAATAGTTACTAAATAGTTATTAACTATTTAATAACTACCTAGCTAAAATAAATACAAAGTTACCTGTAAAATAAAACCTAACCTAAGTTACAATTACACCTAACACTACACTATAATTAAATTAATTCCCTAAATTAAATACAATTAAATAAAATTATCTAAAGTACAAAAAAAACACTAAATTACAGAAAATAATAAACAAATTACAAGATTTTTAAGCTAATTACACCTAATCTAATCCCCCTAACAAAATAAAAAAGCCCCCCAAAATAAAAAAAAGCCCTACCCTACACTAAATTACAAATAGCCCTTAAAAGGGCCTTTTGCGGGGCATTGCCCCAAAGTAATCAGCTCTTTTACCTGTAAAAAAAATTACAATCCCCCCAAACATTAAAACCCACCACCCACACAACCAGCCCTACTCTAAAACCCACCCAATACCCCCTTAAAAAAACCTAACACTAACCCCTTAAAGATCACCTTACCGGGAGAAGTCTTCATCCAACCGGGCCGAAGTCCTCAACAAAGCCAGGAGATGTCTTCATCCAAGCCGAGCAAAGTGGTCCTCCAGACGGGCAGAAGTCTTCATCCAGACAGCATCTTCTATCTTCATCCATCCGGAGCGGAGCGGGTCCATCTTCAAGACATCCGCGGAGCATCCTCTTCATCCGACTGCTAAGACTGAATGAAGGTTCCTTTAAATCAGACATCCTCAAACTTAGCCCTCCAGCGGTTTTGGAACTACATTTCCCATGATGCTCAGCCAGCATATCAGCTGGCTGAGCATCATGGAAAATGTAGTTCCAAAACCGCTTTGTAATTTGAATGTGTTACACTCCGGGGGGCAACACCAAGTATAGAGATATACATATCCCGTTACACTGAAGTGCACAAACACGTGTCTTGCTTGTTAGTGCTTTAAATGACATCATCCAAGATGGCGTCCCTTCAATTCCGATTGGCTGATAGAATTCTATCAGCCAATCGGAATTAAGGTAGAAAAAATCCTATTGGCTGATGCAATCAGCCAAAAGGATTGAGCTTGTATTCTATTGGCTGATTGGAACAGCCAATAGAATGCCAGCTCAATGCCTCTTATTTCATCCAAAGGTTTAGAGTAAGTGTGGGCCTTCAAATTTGGCTTCTTCAATTGCGGCACCAGTTCAACCTCACTATACTGCTCCTTTCTGATGCTGAACCTCTAATAAGGGTTTAGGGCATTATGGGTATGCCCTATGTGTGTCTATGATGTGTAATTGAGATGTATCACACTGTAAAAATGTTCATTATACATTTTTTCACAGCTTATTGTAAAAAAATGTTTGTTTTTCATTTTCGCATTTTGGTTTAGACACAAGATTAAGATTGCAGGATATTATGCAACCTTACATTACCCACCACATGTATACTATCTCACTTTACTAACTGCATTTATACAATCTCACTCTAACAACCATTTGGGCCTAGTTTCCATTGAGATGGTAAAGTTTGGAACATAAAAATTCTCCATAGACTTTAATAGAGATAAATGTTTTTACCACGAGTTTCCAAACTTTACCACCTTAATGGAAACTAGGCCCATATTTATGTTTATGCAGTCTCACTCTACCAACTGCCTTTATGCAATCTCACTCTACCAACCATGTTTATGTAATCTCACTGTACCAACTGTGTTTATGCCATCACAGTTGGTACAATGAGATTGCATAAATGTGGTTGGTAGATTGCAATTATATAAATGTGGTTGATACAGTGAGATTGCATAAACACGGTTGGCAAAGTGAGATATAGATTTAAGGCTCATTCTTTTAAATTGATTTACAGTCTGAGAAATGTTGTGCCCGCTGTTTTGTTAATATGAGATATTAATATCCTGTACTGTTAATGTTGTTTCTAAACCAAAACACACACACACAAAAAAATGGAATATCAATAACAGATTATAGACAGTGGACACATGCACTGTATAGCCATAATGCCCCAGCTCAAATGTATTAAACAAACAAAAATATTTTATCTATTTTACCTGCTGGAGTGTTCTGATTTTTTACATTTATTTTGTCATTTTGTACATTTCAATATTTGAGTACGACAATAAATTCCTCACAATCAGAAACGCTAACAGGATACCAGACATCTATGCAGCACTGGATCTGGAAACACCAAACCTACCATAGAATTCACAGCTGGAGAAGACCTTAAGACTTCAACCTACGAAACTTAGGTCACAGAAGTTACAATGGGCCAGAGTTCCAAGGAGGTGACAGAGGAACAAATTAAAGACTCTCAGTAAGGAACTATGTATCTTTTTTTCTCTTTCCCCTTCTCTTTTAGGTCACAGTATACCTACAGAGTCTACGGATATCTCCTGTGACAAATGGATCGAGTATAAGAACCCACAACAGAAAATGTCTACTTAAGTTTTTCTTATGTTTCTTTTTCTATCCCACAGTGAAGAAGTTATATTTAAATGTTGTACTTGGTAAGGGACATAACTACTATCTCCAAGGAGGTGACAGAGGAACAAATTAAAGACTCTCAGTAAGGAACTATGTATCTTTTTTTCTCTTTCCCCTTCTCTTTTAGGTCACAGTATACCTACAGAGTCTACGGATATCTCCTGTGACAAATGGATCGAGTATAAGAACCCACAACAGAAAATGTCTACTTAAGTTTTTCTTATGTTTCTTTTTCTATCCCACAGTGAAGAAGTTATATTTAAATGTTGTACTTGGTAAGGGACATAACTACTATCCCCTACCTAAGCAAACAATATTAACTGTGCATGAACTTGGTAAGTTCATGCACAGTTAATATTGTTTGCTTAGGTAGGGGATAGTAGTTATGTTTTTATTCCTTTACCCCCTAGGTTTTAAATATGGAGTTAGTTGGCAACTCCTCTGTTCCATAGGTATACTATCTATGGTTCCCGAGAACTAGTTGATGTTTATTTAGGAACCTAAATATATCTTTTATTTTCTATTTCTTTTGTTTAAGTTGTCCCTCTCTAACGCTATTACTTTTTCTACCCTACAGCTACCCATTCTGCCTGCTCTTCTCTTCTTTCCCTCTGTGCCTTCTCCAAGTGGACCACAGACACACCCAGTCATACAGTGGACATAGGAACATCCTCAGAGGTCTGACTCGTTCCTAGAGACTGGTGAGCTCCTACAAATACACTACACCCCAACACTATTACCCACTACAAATAATCAAATCACCCCATCTGTTACATATTAATGGCTCCAACTAATATAGTTCTACTCTCTCACAATGCAAGAGGTCTAAATTCAGACACAAAATGCAGGAAAGCCTTATCCCAATATACACAATTGTGCGCTAACGTTATTTTCTTACAAGAAAATCATTTTGAGTCAAATCATAATCCTAAATACTGGTCGAAACAATTCCCCAAACACTTTCATTCTACTACAGACAAAAAGAAGAGAGGGTTATCCATCCTTTTCCACTCATCCTTAAATGTTATCCATACAGAATCCATAATAGATAAAGAAGGCAAATTTGTAATCCTTAAGGGCCACATAAATTAAGTGGAAATTATTTTCTGTAATATTTACGCCCCAAAAGAAAAGCAAGACCAATTCATACATAAAATTTCTCACAAATTGGAACTCGGCTAGAATATTTTTAACATGGGACTTCAACGTTTCCCTTTATACACGAAGCCTCAAAACTCAACTTCAATTCACACAGTCACAAATTAGAAATATCAGAAAAAACAAATCTATATCCAACACCCTGGAGGGACATAATGTACTAGATCCCTGGACTGCGCTGTACGGCGTCACTTCAGACCACACTTTTTATTCAACAGCACACCGAAAATACTTTAAGCTAGACTACATTTTCCTGAACCAAATCTTAATTTCCAGCTTGATAACATCTTCTATTTATCCTTGTGTGTGGTCAGATCACTCCATAATAGTAGCTAAATTATCAGGGCTTATCCACCAAAACAATGCTAGAAGTTGGACATATGATTCCACACTCATGAAAAAAAAACCTACATAAAGACCATATTTTCAAGCAGATGATGAAATTCTGGAATATTAACACAGACTCTATTGATAACCTGATTCAGATTTGGGCAGCTCATTCAGTGCTGAGAGGTTTCCTTATTCAATTAAAGTCGAAATCAAAACGTGAATCACAGCTTCTATTACAGATACTACAAAGTGAGATAGCTACTCTAGAGAAACAGCATAAACTAACCAGCTCACCCAATGTATATAAAATGTTGCAAGATAGACGCCAAAAACTAGACAATATATTAAATGACCAGTCACTTAGAGCCTGACTAAGATTACAAACCAAGTACTTCATTTATGTCAACAAACCAGATCGTTATCTTGCTAATAAAATTAGAGATAGGATCAAAGATATCTCTATTCCCTTCTTACACACAAATGTAGGTGAAACAACATCCCATCCTAAAGTAATTGTAGACACCTTTGCCAAATATTATAGTTCATTATACGATGGCACAAAAGTGTCCAAATCAGAACAAACTTCATGTCTTCTGAACAAATTTCTGGAGGAAGCCACCTTGCCCCAAATTGACCAACAAGATTTAGAAACTCTCAACTCTAACATTACTGTAAGTGAGGTGCACAGAATTATCCAGGACCAGAAACCGGGTAAAGCTGCGGGCCCAGACGGCTTTTCAGGCGATTTTTATAAATTATTTAAATCCTTCCTCATACTACATTTAGTCAAACTTAGCAATCATATAATTCAAGGCCATACTATTCCCTCAGAACTACTAGATGCCAAAATTATAGTCCTCCCCAAACCAGGCAAAGATAAGTCACTATGTCAAAATTATAGGCCAATTTCCCTCATTAACCAAGACTTAAACATTGTCACTAAAATTCTGGCCAACCGCTTAAAACGTTTCCTCCCAAAACTAATTCATCCAGATCAGGTAGGCTTTATTAAAAATAGGGAAGCCCCAGATAATATCAGAAGGATGATATCACTATTATATTACTTGCATACTTCTAAAACGCCTTGTCTGCTGTTATCCCTTGACGCAGAGAAGGCGTTTGACAAGGTTGACTGGGAATATATACACGCTGTACTCCATCATATGGGCTTTAGGAGTTCTTTTAGTACAGCAATCCAGAGTATATACTCATACCCTTCCGCTTGTGTTAGGGCAATGGGATACCAATCAGATAGAATTGTGGTCTTAAACGGAACAAGGCAGGGTTGCCCTCTGTCCCCTCTTCTTTTTGCTATATGTATAGAACCCTTGGCACAACACATCAGGAACTCCCCAGATATTACGGGAATTAAAGTAGGACAATCAGATTACAAACTCACACTTTTTGCAGACAACGTTTTATTCTCCCTCACCAAACCCCTAATATCACTACCAAATTTATATAATACCCTTAGGAACTTTTCCACTATATCTGGTTATAAAGTGAACTTCTAAAAATTTGAAGCCATGCCTCTAGCCATACCAGACCACACAACAATATTGATAGAACTAAACATTGAGTTTAATTGGGTAAAACACCACCTCAAGGATCAAGGGATCTAGGGATAAATCTCACAAAACACTCATCAGAACTATATCTAGCCAATTACCCTCCAATTTACAAAACAATTAAACAAAACCTCATTAAATGGAGAAAACTGAGATTTTCTTGGTTTGGACGTCTATCTGCGATTAAAATGACGGTGTTACCAAAGATTTTATACTTATTTCGGACCCTACCGATAGGCATTCCGAATTGCGATCTAGACAATCTCCAAACTAGCTTAAAGGGACACTGAACCCAATTTTTTTATTTCATGCTTCAGATAGAGCATGCAATTTTTTTTATTTTTTTTTTTAAATATTTATTTAAATCCAGCAGAGTGTACAATCAAAATAAATTCAACCTCTTTGTGCCACGCAGGGCCAGGTAAACCATATTTCAGAGAACCTCAAAAAACAGTTTAAAACAATAAATTTGTTTTATCTTAATGAATTGGTCCCCACAACATAAAGTTTGTACACTAAACTGGAATCTTTTCTATTTTATTTATATTGGTTAAAGAGACGAAAAACAAAACAAAATAAAACAAAACAAAACAAAACAAACAAACAAACAAACAAAGAAAAAAAAAAGGGGAGGGAAAGAAGGGGGAGGGAGGAGGGGGAGAAGGAAAGGGGAGTGGAGGAGGGAAGGGGTAAAAAAGAAGGAGGGATATAGGGATGTAAAGGAAGACCCCCCGCGTCAGAACACCTTCAGATCCCTACCAAGCGCCCAGAAGGACCAGTTCCGAGTTCCTAAAGGGGAATATAAGGTCATGCATTTCTGTGTCTTGTAGTGACTTGATGAAAGCAGACCATTTACTAAAGAATCGTCTAATGTCTAAGTCATTATCTAGGTTAGTATCCCTTTGTTCTAAAAGGCATTGTTTTTTCAGACAGTTCTTTATCTCTGGGATAGATGGTATTGCCCTCGTCTTCCATTTTTTGAAAATAAGATATCTAGTTGCTAAGATAGATAAAAATATCAATTTGTTCTCTGGGTTGTGATCCCCATGACCAAAAACAATCAGTGACTGTTTAAGACCCGAATGGGAGATCCTAAGGGTTTTGTTAATCCAGAACTCTAATTTATACCAGAGGTATCTTATTCTAGGGCAGCTCCAAATCATATGTATTATGTCCGCTGCGGGAGTGAACACTTTGGACATTTATTAAAACTGGCATAGTGAATTTTGTCGCCTTTTTTGGGGGTGAAGTATGCATTGTGGAGAAGTTTAATGTGCATCTCACGCCATGTAGCTGAGAGAGAGACCTGAGCCACTTTGCAAATTGAGCTTTGAATAGTTTTTGTTTCAATAGTCGATTGTGGTAATAGCCTATTCCATAAAGCAGTAATTTTCTCTAGCTCTACATCGCCTTTACCTGATTTAAGTAGCTGATAGCATGGGGAGATGGACCTAATGCCGTTTTTAAACAGAGTGATCCAACCTTCCAGTTTTCCCATACTCCAGCTCCAGCCTGCCTCATTCACTAGTTTGAGTAGGAAATGTCTAGCTTGTAGGAATGCAAAAAATTCCTTATTGTTGATGTGAAACTCTCCTTTTAACTCGTCAAAGGATTTGACAATGTTCCTTTCTGGGTCCCAAAGTTGTATCACCCTACTCAGGCCTAGGTCTTGCCACTTCCTAAAAGTTCCTGAACTAACTCCTGCGGGGAATTTCGGATTTCCCTGTATTGGAAGATAGTGAGAGATTTTCCCGTTTAGGGATAATAGATTACTTATTCTCCACCAGGCCCTTAGTGGGTTAGAAATAGATTTGAATCTTTTGATTCTGCCTGGTAGATCTTTTGGTGGGCAGTGAGCCAGCGCTATCAACTGATACAGGCTACACATATTCTCTTCTAGGGGCTGATTCGTAACATAGTTGCTCTGGGATATCCAGTCGGCCACCACGCTGGCTAAAAAGGCATAGTTATAGGATCGAATATCTGGCAGTGCAAGGCCAGCACTCTCTTTTGATAAAAAAAGTTTATTTAGGGATATCCTGGGTCTTTTTTCCTGCCAGAGGAATTTGCTAAGTCAGCCATTTAGGCAGCGAATGTCTTTCTCCAATAGAATTAATGGGACGTTCTGGAGAACGTAGAGGAGTTTTGGGAGCAAAATCATTTTAAGCAAAGCGATCCGTCTGGATAAAGATAGCGGAAGAGATTGCCAGTTTTTAAGTTTCTCCCTGATCATTTAAAAAATCGGAGAGAAATTAAGATTATACAGGTCCCCCTGAGATGAAGGGATTAAGATTCCAAGATATTTAAGAGATATTTTAGAGACGGTAAAGGGAATATCGTAAAGAGAGTCTTTGTTTTGTCTCAACCATAGCAGTTCCGATTTTGCTTCATTGATCTTATAGCCCAATAAAGACCCAAATTAGTTAGTGATGTTTAACAATTTGGGGATGCTGGATTTAGTATCTGAAAGGTATAACAAAAGATCATCCGCGTATAAGGCAATTTTTATAGCTTGCTTCCCCACCTTGATGCCTGGAAGTTGTTGCCTAACCATAATTGCTAGTGGTTCAATTGAGATGTCGAAGAGAAGGGGAGAGAGGGGGCACCCCTGGCGCGTTCCCCTTCCAAGAGTTATCTGTGAAGAAGCTATAGAATTAACGATCAGGGTAGTGTGTGGTTCTTTATAGAGATTCATAATAAATTCAAGAAATTTACCTTTGAAGCCAAAATTTGTCAGAGATGAGAAAAGATGGTCAAAATGTATCGAGTCGAATGCTTTCTCTGCATCGATCGAAAGAATAGCCAGGTCGGGTGCCACCCCCTCCCCCCCTCCCTCCAACACCTCCAATTTCCTAAAATACTCCGTAACAAGTATGGCCTCTCTGATTTTAGCTGAGGAGTTACGGCCCCTAAGAAACCCCGCCTGGTCAGGGTGTATTACCGTGGCAAGTGGTGCTTGGAGGCGTTCAGCAAGGATAGAACAGAAAATCTTATAATCTCTGTTCAGGAGAGCTATGGGCCTATATGATTCTTTGAGGGAGGGATCTTTCCCTCCCTTCAAAATTAAGACAGTATTAGATGAAGAGAAAGAGGCGGCCACCTGGTCACCTTTGATATACAGGGAGTGCAGAATTATTAGGCAAATGAGTATTTTGACCACATCATCCTCTTTATGCATGTTGTCTTACTCCAAGCTGTATAGGCTCGAAAGCCTACTACCAATTAAACATATTAGGTGATGTGCATCTCTGTAATGAGAAGGGGTGTGGTCTAATGACATCAACACCCTATATCAGGTGTGCATAATTATTAGGCAACTTCCTTTCCTTTGGCAAAATGGGTCAAAAGACGGACTTGACAGGCTCAGAAAAGTCAAAAATAGTGAGATATCTTGCAGAGGGATGCAGCACTCTTAAAATTGCAAAGCTTCTGAAGCGTGATCATCGAACAATCAAGCGTTTCATTCAAAATAGTCAACAGGGTCGCAAGAAGCGTGTGGAAAAACCAAGGCGCAAAATAACTGCCCATGAACTGAGAAAAGTCAAGCGTGCAGCTGCCAAGATGCCACTTGCCACCAGTTTGGCCATATTTCAGAGCTGCAACATCACTGGAGTGCCCAAAAGCACAAGGTGTGCAATACTCAGAGACATGGCCAAGGTAAGAAAGGCTGAAAGACGACCACCACTGAACAAGACACACAAGCTGAAAAGTCAAGACTGGGCCAAGAAATATCTCAAGACTGATTTTTCTAAGGTTTTATGGACTGAGGAAATGAGAGTGAGTCTTGATGGGCCAGATGGATGGGCCCGTGGCTGGATTGGTAAAGGGCAGAGAGCTCCAGTCCGACTCAGACGCCAGCAAGGTGGAGGTGGAGTACTGGTTTGGGCTGGTATCATCAAAGATGAGCTTGTTAGGCCTTTTCGGGTTGAGGATGGAGACAAGCTCCACTCCCAGTCCTACTGCCAGTTTCTGGAAGACACCTTCTTCAAGCAGTGGTACAGGAAGAAGTCTGCATCCTTCAAGAAAAACATGATTTTCATGCAGGACAATGCTCCATCACAAGCATCCAAGTACTCAACAGCGTGGCTGGCAAGAAAGGGTATAAAAGAAGAAAATCTAATGACATGGCCTCCTTGTTCACCTGATCTGAACCCCATTGAGAACCTGTGGTCCATCATCAAATGTGAGATTTACAAGAAGGGAAAACAGTACACCTCTCTGAACAGTGTCTGGGAGGCTGTGGTTGCTGCTGCACGCAATGTTGATGGTGAACAGATCAAAACACTGACAGAATCCATGGATGGCAGGCTTTTGAGTGTCCTTGCAAAGAAAGGTGGCTATATTGGTCACTGATTTGTTTTTGTTTTGTTTTTGAATGTCAGAAATGTATATTTGTGAATGTTGAGATGTTATATTGGTTTCACTGGTAAAAATAAATAATTGAAATGGGTATATATTTGTTTTTTGTTAAGTTGCCTAATAATTATGCACAGTAATAGTCACCTGCACACACAGATATCCCCCTAAAATAGCTAAAACTAAAAACAAACTAAAAACTACTTCCAAAAATATTCAGCTTTGATATTAATGAGTTTTTTAGGTTCATTGAGAACATGGTTGTTGTTCAATAATAAAATTAATCCTCAAAAATACAACTTGCCTAATAATTCTGCACTCCCTGTACATACTGTTATATAAATTGTTGAGATAGGGGGTAATCTCAGAGTTCAGAATTTTGTAAAACTCATTTGGGAGACCGTCTGGTCCGGGTGATTTGTTATTGGCAAGATCTACAATTGTTTTGATTCAGTAATTGGTGCGTTTAGGGAATTAATCAATTCCGTTGATATTTTTGGGGAAGATATTCGACTCCTGAATTGGAATGCCTGTGGGATGTCTGAGCCCCTGCTTAGATAGAGATTCTGATAATAGCTGGTAAAAGCTTTTGCTATCGCTTCTGGTTTATCAAGAAGAATACCATCTTCTTGAATATTTTCAAAAAGAGATGTTTTCCTTTCCCTTTTTACCAGATTTGCCAGTAGTTTGCCAGATTTATTACCGAATCTATAGATTCTGGCTTGGAGTCTAAGATCCCTCTGCGTTTCCTGGAAGATTGTAAATGTGTCTCTTGTGTTTTTGGCCCGAATGTATTTTGCCCAGTGTCTAGGTGATTTTTCAAGTAGATAAGAGTTGTATGAATTAATTAATGAACTAGTAATTTCTTTCTCCCTTTGACGTATTTTCCTGAATCTTTCCGCGCTGTAGGCTATAATTTCGCCCCTGAGGACTGCCTTAGCAGCCTCCCAGAAAACCAGGGGCGAGCCTATGTAGCCTTGATTATGATCAAGATAATCTGAAAATTTGAGTTTAAGCCAGTTCTTAAACTTCAGATCATTCGCGAGAAAGGAGGGAAATCAGAAGCGTGTTGGTCTCTTATTGTAGCAGCTAGTCTGCACCTCAAGCGAGATGGGGCCGTGATCCAATAGAAAGATAGGAGACAAGCCTGCTTTTACTTCTGACAGTCTTATTCTGTCGCTGATGAGGAAAAAATCGATTCTAGACATCGTTTTGTGCGCTTTGGACAGGCAGGTGAAATCTCTGACATCAGGGTTTTGAAGCCTCCAAATATCTCTTATTGCTAGATTATGCATAATTGATTTTATTAATTTGGCTTCTAAATTATCCGGTTTTTGTTTAGGCGATTTACCAGAAATTCTAAGTCTGTCTAATGGGCACTGTGGAGACATATTGAAATCACCACCTAATATTAAGTGTCCCTCCTGAACAGAGAGAATTTTGGCCTGGATCTTGTGCCAGAAGCTAGGGTCTAATTTGTTAGGGGCATAAACATTGCATAATGTGTAGATTATTTTATGGATTTTAGCTTTGATTATTACAAATCTCCCATCGGGGTCTATGTCACTGTGGATAACCGCTTAGCCAATTTTCTTCCCAATCAGGATCGCCACCCCTCTCTTCCTCCGCTCTCCCAGGGAAAAGAAAATTTCTTTCACCCATGTTGATATGAGTTTCTGAGATTCTTCTGTTGTTAAGTGTGTTTCCTGCAAAAATGCTATATCGGCCCCTGATTTCCTCAGATGCGTTAAAATGGCCTTTCTTTTAATTGGAGTGGAAATCCCACCCACATTCCATGAAATTAGTTTAAAATTTGCCATAGGTTTTTAGCTGGGTATCCGAGTGTGGCTGGCGCGGGTGGGAGGGGAAGAAAAAGAAGAAAGGAAAAAAAAAAAAAAAAAAAAAAAAACATACAGAATTTTAAACAGAAGAAAGGAAAAAAAACCTGGAGGGCTTAAGACCCCATCTATCATTACTTTCCTAAGACAAGGAATCCTGCTCATGATAAAGAAAAAGAAGAAGAGAAGAGGAAAAAAAAGTAAAAATAGGAAAAACAGCAGGAGATAAAGCCCTTTTTCTTTTTCTTTTTTTTCCCCTTTTTAGCCTGGTGGATATGTGCCTGAGATGTTGGAGTCTTTCAAATGTTGTTCTACTTCTTGAAGAGTATTGAAGATAAATCTGTTCTCAGCTTCTTTGATTTTGAGTTTCGCAGGGTAGATAATGGTGGCTTGGTAGCCCTGTTGGATCAATTTTGTACACATGGGGGCTAACACCCTCCTTTTGGATGATGTTTCAGCTGAAAAGTCTTGAAAAAGGAGAATTTTCGATTCTCCAATAGTAATAGGCTGATTCTTACGATAGAATTGCATCAAAGTAACCTTATCTTGAAAATTCAAGAGTTTTGCGATTACTGGTCTAGGTCTATGATTACCTTTATTATCCACCCAGGGTCTACCAAGCCTATGTGCCCTCTCTACTACTATCGGGGGATAGTTAGGTGGGAATTTGAGAAGCTGAGGTAAGCGCTCAGAAATGAAGGAGTTTAAGTCCTCATATCTTTTATCCTCGGGTATCCCTATCAGGCGTATATTATTTCTGCGGGCACGGTTCTCAATATCTTCGAGTTTAGCCTGAATTACGTTTAGAGAGTGTTTAGTTGAATCTAAATTGGTGTTATGTAATGTGGTAAGATCTTCAAGATCTGACACTCTCTGCTCAATTTCGTTGATTCTGCCTGCAAACTGTCTGATTTCCTGAGATAGGAGAGTGATATCTTGTCTGATCTCTAACTTTAGTGCGTCAAAATTAGGAGCTAATGCTTCCGTTATTTTGGTGACTAAATTTGGCATATCTGATACATCAGTTAGGGAGGATGTGTTAGAACGTGGTTCTTGTGGTTCAACTGGGGTTGCTATGGTATTCTTTGCTCTCCTGTCTTTATGTTTTGCAGCCATAACTGGCGAGTGAGTCTTGGCGTGTGAGTGGAAAAATTTATCCATGTGACACTTCAATGAATAAGAAGGGGAAAATCGTGTTAAGAAGATTTGTCCAGGTGCTAGAATAGGGAGAGAAAAGTGGGGGAAGGGAGTGGGGAAACTGTGAAGGAATGTGATGGGAGTACATGCTCTGCTTTAAGCCTGGTTTCAGTTTAGTGAAGAAAAAAAAAAAAAAAAAAAAAAGGGGGTGCAGATGAAGACCGCCAGAAAAAAAATAATAATCCAGGGGCCAGGGGGTGGTTTGAGACTCGCTCGCCAGAACTTATAAGTACAAATGAGAAATACTGGAGGAGAGAACCACTAATTCTAGACAAGATCACTCCTTTTGAGTGTTAGCTGTTATTTTTGGTCTATTGACTGTACCTGTAACCCTATACCTTAGGTAATCTTACTAAGGAGTATCAAACTCTGTGTGTTGTCTAATCTTGTTTGAAGTGAGCAAATTGTTATTAGATAGAGATTTGTTTTTAGATCAGTTAAAAAATTTGCCAAGCATGACCAGGTGGTCCTAGTAGGTGGCACCAGAGGCTTGAAACCTGGGCAGCTCTTATGTAGCAAGAGCTGCAGTGAGGACCATTTCAAGATAGAAATAACCAAAGAATAAAAAATAAGAAAAAAAAAGAACCCCAATAAATGCTTAGCTTATAACATTAAACATTAAATCTGCATTCTTACATTTCAGAGCAGAGATAGCAGGGGGAGAGGAAACTCAGAAGTAAGAGCAGCCAATAGGCTGCTCAGAATTTCTTTTTATGTGTATAACAACAGCTCCTAGGGAGTTTATAATAGACTATAGTGTAAAAAAGTAGAATTAACGAATCGTTTTAAGTCACGTATTTTAGGTTACCTGTGGCTATTTAGCCTGCGGTATAATAATCCTGGATGCTAATAATTGCAGCTATGTTCGAGATACAACATTCAGTATATATATTCTGTCTCTTTCCCCCTTATCCTAGAGGAGTGACTTCAATAAGCCTGGGGATTTGTATGAATTTAACATATTTATAACTTTTGCGTGTTTAAAGCCTTAATCTTTCCACCCCTCTATATAGCATAAACTCTTACAGTGCAATAAGACTTAACTCTTTACAGTTATTTGGTCAAATATACAGATATGTGAGCTTTCAAAGTGGTTTAGGTCCTGTTTAAATCCCCGGGTACTTTAAGAGCTTCTTGCTCCTTTATCAGTTCCAGGACCAGACCCTGTCAGTCCTTGTGTATATGTTTCCTCCGAGTGTCACTGACAGCCATAAGCAAGTGAAAAGGAGGAAGACACAGGATGTACCAGCTCTAGGGTGCCTGTTTAGAGAGTTACCCCCCCCCCCCTTTGCACGTTATCCAGCCGCCCCAGAAGTCCGTCGTTGGCTCAGATGTTCCAGCAGGCAGCCCGGTTCCAGAGCAGGGACGGCTAAGCCTCCTCCTTTACTCCAGCTGGTCCAGTGAGCAGCGTCAGTGCCCTCCGCAAATCATTGGCACCGGGGGAGGCAACAACACCAGCCTGTGGAGCAGGGCAGTATGTAGGGGGTGCCCCCGGGCTGAAGTCTTGTTCCGTGCTTGGGTCCCGTTCCCTCCCATGCAGCACCGGTGGGGGAGGGAGGGAGGAGCAAGGAGGGGCCGGTCTACGGGCCGTCGGAGGGGCCACAGAAGTGCAGGATGCAGCAGCGGGACGCAGGTGGATCCGTGGATCAGCAGGACATCGACATAGCCATGGAGGTGAGTCAGATAGAAAGGTGAGATGTCAGAAGAGCCACAGCAATGCGGCAAGCACACATTTACAGTAGTAACAGAGAAAACGCCAGCAGAGTCACCGCAGTGCGGCGTGCTTGGAAAGTGAACTATCCAGCAATTTAAAATTAGTTGTCGTGGGGCGGCTGGCGCACAGGGGGAGTTTGTCCTGTAGTGACAACGAAGGTGCCCTTTAGCAAGCAGACAGGGTCCCAGAAACTTGGGTGAGTTTAAATGTAGCAGCAAGGTTCAGGCCCAACAAAAGAGCAGGTGTAATAAGTACTTGTGTTTTATAAAAAAAGTCCAGATAGATGGAGGTAACAAAGGCCAGTGGAATGATAGGCCACTGGCATGGGTTCCGGAACAGATTTTGCTTGACTGTCCACGCAATTGTATCAGCCCACAGTCAAGGAGCTGAGGGCTGGGCGCATAAGGATTTACCGCCAGCAGGTATGGGACTGGAGCTGTTGCTTGGGCTACACCTGTGCAGCACACCTGTGTAGCTCCTCCTCCACCGGAAACCAGTAGAGCATGCAATTTTAAGCAACTTTCTAATTTACTCCTATTATCAATTTTTCTTCATTCTCTTGCTATCTTTATTTGAAAAAGAAGGCATCTAAGCTAAGAAGCCAGCAAATTTTTGGTTTAGCACCATGGACAGCACTTGTTTATTAGTGCTGTCCTATCAGCAAGGACAACCCAGGTTGTTCACCAAAAATGGGCCGGCATCTAAACTTACATTCTTGCTTTTCAAATAAACATACCAAGAGAATGAAGGAAATTTGATAATAGGAGTAAATTAGAAAGTTGCTTAAAATAGCATGCTCTATCTGAATCACAAAAGAAAAAACTTGGGTTAAGTGTCCCTTTAAATAACTTTATAAGAGGCACAAAAAAAGCAAGAATTCCTAAATCTATATTCACAAGACATAGGCAATTGGGAAGTATGGGCGCACCAAATCTTAGATATTATTTTCAAGCAGCTAGGCTAGCCCAAACTACCCTTTTTAACAAAATGTAAGATGAGATCAGATGGATCATGTTAGAGTCTGATATAAACAAATTACATCCCCCAGAACCGGCTTTGTGGGATCCACAACGAGCTCAAGCTCAAAAACTTAGCAAATTCCCAATTACAGACTACATGATCATGACTTGGTCTAAACTTGTTTCATCTCTCAAACTCTTTCCTAGCAGATCACTCAAGACTCCCCTGAAATTAATAATACCAACAGATCAGATCCCAGCTATACAGATATGGGAAAACAGAGGCTTATATAGGATTGCAGACTTAGTTGACAAAGTTAAAATATTGACATACACACAGCTACAGGATAAACTATCTCCTATCAAATTGCACTGGTTTCTATATCTTCAGATATCTTCTATCATACACAACTACCTACCTTTATTGAAAAACCACATCTTCACTACCCTGGAAAACATCTGTAGCTCCTCATCCAGACCTAGAAAAACTATCACACAATTATACCAATTAATTCAGTCTTCCACACAAGCCACTGAAACAAACCTGCAGCTTAAATGGGAAGCTGATCTAAATACAGAATTTGATATTCCCACCTGGAATGACTTATTATATAATACGAGTAAAGGCCTGTTGAGTGCTGATATGCTGGAAAACTGCCTTAAATCAAACTTCACATGGTACCTCCCTCCAATCATTACTTCACATACCACTAGACGGGGTTCCAAACTTTGTTACAGGGGATGCGAAACTCAGGGCACATACAAACACATGTGGTGGGACTGCTCTAACTCCAAGTTAGTTTGGAAAAAACTATCACTCCTTTTAAGTAGGATCCTTGATAGCCCCATTTAACTGTCTATGAACCAATCTTTATTAAATGTACGCTTAAGGCAATTTAACAAAGACATCAATAAATGTATTAAGATTTTATGCACAGCCACACGTATATGTATAGCCCGTCATTGGAGAGAGGGGGCTCCCTCCTGGGACAAAATTTTACATAAAATCAGGCATTTCTACAACATGTCGGCACAGGCAGCAATATTAAAAGACAATCAGGAAGCTTTTAATAAAGTCTGGTTTTAGTGGATCACATATGACTCTATATAATACAGATTGATCTGTCATTAGACTTAATGCAGCAGAGATTTTACATATCCCCACATGTCCGTTGGATACTCAATCAATTATCATTGTTGCTGGCAATTCCACTGGGTGTGTTTTGGTCAGTGGGCACTTCTCCCTTACTCCTCTTTTCTTCCCTTCTTTATTCCATTGTCTTTCTTTTTATCCATCTATTCTTCTTTTCCTCTTCTGAATCTAAGATCTTCATAATTTCTCCGAATGGGGAGGGGACGTAGATACATGTATGTCCCAACCCTTCTCAGTATTTCTAGGCACGATGTCAGATAAGACTCATGGTTATTGACACTTAGAGAGTTCATGAATAATTTATATCAGTTATAAAGTTTTACAAACGTCAATGTTTTAAAATCTCTCTGGAATACATAGTAAATGTTTACCACTAATTGCTGTATTGATATGTCTGTCATTGAGCCACTATGCTTTCAAAGAATGTCTTGTCTATTCTTATGTACAAAATGTATTTCAATAAAAATGTATTTCATCTAAATATTTGAGTACTCATTATAGAAAAGCGGTGCAAACAAGTAAGTTTAGAAAAAAATCAAGCTCCCAGTGGGGGAGGGGGTGCGGAGAGATAATATCATACTTTTTCTATTGTTCTCTGAAAGTACTGGTCTCACTGTGTATACATTGAGGGAAATGATAAGGATGATTTTGTATAAATAAAGAGATGAGCTAATTTGCTCCGCCTGCAAGCTTAGACAATTTGATTTATATTACGCTTTCAATTAGCAGAGAAAGCTATTTCATATATAAAATATACATAAAGGAGCAATTTTCCATAGATGTTAAAATCTGCAGCTGGTATAGCAAGCTATTGTAAACACATCAATGGGAAACTAATTGCACAGTACACTTTCTCTTTAAGTCAGGGGAGGGCTGGCAGCCTTAGGCCTGGGGGCAAATCCAGTCAAGTGGCCCATTGCACCAACGAATCAGCTCACAGCCACAGGACCCACAGCCAGCAGGACCCACCGCAGTCCATAGTCAGCAGGGCCCACAGCCAAAAGGACCCACAACCGGCCACAGCATGACCCATAGCCAGCAGAACCCACCACAAGCCACAGCAGGACCCACAGCCAGCAGGAATGTCCTTTACTGAAGCCAATTGGGAACAGATAGTCCATGTTCACTTCCAATTCTTGGAATTAGAAAAAAACTTTGTTTTCATAGTCAAATTTCAGAAAACTGTGCAAAATAATGAAAGTTTATTGCAAAAGTGTTTTACTAGACTTTATTTAAAATGTTGTATTGTAATTTCAAAGTGTTTACATTCCTTATAACATGTGAGCTGGTGGAATGTGCCAGCCAGGGGATTTTTTCCAGGGGTTAAAGAAAAGCTTTTTAGCAGTTTTTTCTGCAATGATTTTAAAGCACTGATTTTTTTTTAGCACATTTATTGCCTCTTTAAAAATACAGTGACCATGTAGGCTGGTAGAATTGAAGGTCTGTACACACCAGATCAACAACTAAATAAAAAAAACATCTAAAATTTCTTCTAAATTCAATAAGCCTACAGTTAGAGCGATCACACGTTACCTATTATTTTTCATGCTGAATGGAGTGTGTGCAGCCCTCATGTACACCTAAAGCCATGTTGCTTTCCTATTTAAATTACTGATCTCTCGTATTAACACCTTGAATGTACAATCACCAGCTGCCAATGAGACACAAAGAGGAGTCCCATATGTATTCTAACCTAATTAAAAGTAAATAATATAATATATGAATGTACATACAAAGAACTCACTGCATCCCACAGCAGCGCTACCACCCCGAGGTTGACACAATAGTGCTGGGTAATAAGCAGGGCCGCCACTAGAAATTTTGGGGCCCCTTACTAAAGCAGTGTCCAGGGCCCCTCACCATATTCATACTTAATATCAAGCCTGCCACTATGTCAAGGTAAATTCTAGCAAAGGAAAATAAAAGACTTTCTAATATTTTTTTAATTTACATATAGTAAACAAGAGTCCCTTAGCTTAATCTTAGTACACTGAAAGGGACATGAAACCTAATTTTTGTTCTTTCACAATTCAGATAGAGTTTACAATTTCAAACAACTTTGCAATTTACTTATACTGTCAAATTTGCTTTGTTCTCCGGTTATCTATTGTTATTATTAGTTATTTGTAGAGTGTCAACATATTCTGCAGTCCTATAAACATAGGTTTTTCTTTGTTCTCTTGTTATCTTTATTTGAAAAAAACAGAATGTATGTTTAGGAGTCAGCCCATTTTTGTTGCTGAACCAAAAATGGGCCAACTCCTAAGCATACATTCCTGCTTTTGTTCAAATAAAGATAGCAAGAGAACGAAGAAAATTTTTATCATAGGAATAAATTAGAAAGTTGCTTAAAATTACTGCTCTATCTGAACCATGAAATAAAAAATGTGGGTTTAGTGTCCCTTTAACACAGACACTAGCTATATACATGTGCCTGGATACTGATGTTAGCATATGGTGGCTAAGAAACTGTGCAATATTCTTGTATAGCTCTGCCTGCTTAAAAATGTTCCCCCCTTTTTTGTGTAGTAAATCTATGAGAGATATGGAATTGTGTTTGTGCTGCCCGTAGTTCCCGCCCCTGAAAACAGCCCTGTCTGTAGGTCCCATATACTGCTATATGTTTGGCTCGCTCAATACACTTTTGGGACAAACGTTTATTGTGTGAGTGAGCCATGCATACAGTGGAGCCGGTGCGACTGTACACTGGGGATCACTTGTCCCAAAAGTGTATTAAGCGAGCCAGGCATATAGCAGAATATGGGACCTACAGACAGGGCCATTTTCAGGGGCGGGCACTACGGGCAGCTGCCAGGGGCACTTTAAGAGTGGGGTGTTCAGGGAAAAAAGCTTTTTTAATTTTATTTGGACTTGGAGATCCTAAAACCTTCCCTGGCTGAGCCTCCTCTGTTGCACAGAAACTATATAACTTCAGTCACATTGTCCGTTAAACTGAGAAAGAGTGGAGCTAGAAACTGTACTTCTGTGCAGCTGGTATGTGTATAGCCCTGTACATGTAAGGAACCACACAGGCTCACTCACACAAATGTTTGGGGCAAGAGGTCCTACATGCATGTACAGCCCACCCCTCTATACAGAAGCTCACGCACAGGCTGTTTCCATTTGCTGTGCACAGGCTTTTGCTGCTCTAATTCTCACACTACCGCCACACCCCTGCTGGCTGCTATTTAAAAAAAAACCAATACAAATATATATATATATATATATATATATATATATATATGCGTACCGGCAGAAAAAAAGCCCTAGCTGTATTTTGCATGGGGATCTCACTGCACAGTATTAGTTGTATTCTACATGAGGATCTCACTGCAGCCCTGAAGAAACCCCACACACTTGCTGAGAGCACGTGTATGTACTTACTGTTTAGCTGTTGGCTGGAAGCTACCCAGGTAAATCTCAGCTATATCCTTTAGGTATATACTGTGTAAATTTGCACATGCTCAGTAAAAATTGCTGCCTCAGAAAGTGTGCATATAAAAAATGTACACATTGATAATGGAAGTATATTGGATTTTTTTCTTAAATTGCATCCTCTGTCTGAATCATGAAACTATAATTTTGACTTTAGTGGGCCTTTAAATGAAAGTCAAAACAAAAGTTTTATGAGTATATGAGATATCAAAAACCATGTCCAGTATACTTCTATTTCATAATTTTATTATTTCTCTTGGTATCCCTTGTTGAAGCATAGCTGCTTTCCATGAGAGCATACTTAGGTAGGCGCATGACCATGCCTGTGTCTTTTTATATAAAAAACATTCATATTTGTTAAAGGGGCATGAAACCCAAAAGTTAAAATGTAGTATCAGTTTTCTTTTTGGTAAACCATATCTAAATATCTGATTTTTCAATATAAAGACCTCAAAGTTTTGACAAGCTGGTGATCATATATGCTCATTACATATTAACGTTTAAAGGGATGTGAAATACGTATTTTCTTTAATAATTCAGATTTAGAATTTAATTTAAACAACTTTAAATTTAACTTCTATTTTAAAATTTGTTTCATTCTCATGGTATCCTTTGTTGAAGGAGCAACAATGTCCTACTGGGAACTAGCTGAGCACATCGGATAAGCCCATGACAAGAGGCATATATGTGAATCCCCTATCATTAGCTAGCTCCTAGTAGTGCATTGCTCCTCTTGAGCTTTTAGAGGTATATGCTTTTCAACAAAGGATACCAAGAAACAAAGCAAATGAGATAATATAAGTAAATTGGAAAATTAGTTAAAATAATGTTCTATCTGAATTATGGCAATTTAATTTTGACTTTACTGTCACAATCTTGAAATTGCCCTTTAATGGGTATTGTATTACATTTTTGTTTTATTTAAAACCATTTAAAACATGTAGGAATTAAAAAACAAAAATTATACTTAATATGCAAGCAGCACTGCTCCCTAATGAAAAGGCCCCTTAGGATGAAGAAGGGACCTCACTGTGCTCTTTCATGTTTTAGCTACTGGAAAGGAACTGGGGGTTTCTAACTTGCCAGCTGTTTCAAGATCTTCCCCACTGCTACCATCTACAGGCCAGTGGAGTGGATTAGTATTGTACAACAATACAATCCCATAGGGTCCTTTATTAAGATTTAATTTCTCTTTGAATAGCAACCAAATAGCATATGACTTGACCTGTATTGTTGCACAATATGGCTCCGCTCCACAGGCAGATCTTTTTTTAATTTAGCGGTCAGGTTGCTATACTTGGCGCCCACTCAGATCCCTCTTTAAGCTCTATAAGTTTACCAGTTCCTGCAGCATTTTATGGATATATTTCCCTAAAGAATGTAGACATGTATGAGCCATACTGAAAGGGTCTCTGTGGACTTGGGAGCACATCTTATTTCTACATTATCTCCTTCTATTTAACTACACAATATTCTGCTAATATCCGTATTCCTTTATCCTTCCCAATCTCCTTCCCTCTCTATCAAAGTAACAATAGCACTTCCTCATTCTGCTTCAATCTGAAATTTACATCCTATGCTTGTGACCTCCAGATTATCCAGCCAAATTCACCTATTTAGAGACTCTAGAGACCCCAGTCCCCTTGTAGAGCTGTGATATAAAGTAATGGCCACTACATCAATGAAGTTTAAAAAAGGAATTAAAGGTGAAATCCTTTTAAAATGATAAATAATACATATTCCGATTATTTCTATTTAGTATAAGCCACTGCTTATTGCTTTTTATTATAACAATAACACAGACTGTTTTATATCCCTTTAATAAACTCCACTTAAATAATGTGAAGTTTACTATAATTTTAAGACTATAATCACACATCAGCTATTACATTAACACTTAATCATTTTGGTGTTTACATTTTCCAAATATATTTTTTTAATTACCTGCTCTTATTCATAATAAGTAGCTCATCTCTCGTCTGAACCAGCCTTTAACTCGTGTTTACTTTACTCAGCTTTTCTTCTAATTATCTGACCTTTAGACTGTAGCCTTTCTAAGTGTAATTCCGTTTGTGAAAAGTTGCACTAGATACAGCCATTAAAGGAACAATAAACCCAACATTTTTCTTTCACAATTCAGATAGAGAATATAATTTTAAACAACATTCCAATTTAATTCTATAGTCTAATTTGCTTCATTCTTTAGATATCCTTTGTTGAAGAAATAGCAATGCACATGGGTGAGACAATCACATAAGGCATCTATGTGCAGCCACCAATCAGCAGCTACTGAGCGAAGGATATCAAGAGGATGAAGCAAATTAGATAATAGAAGTAAATTGGAAAGTTGTTTCAAATTGCATGCTCTTTCTAAATCACGAAATAAAAAAATTGGGTTTCATGTCTCTTTAATGTTGAAGGGTGGGGTCCTTCTCTTGTTATCTAAACATTATTGTCCTTATCCAATGTATGTAATGGTTTATAAAATATGCATAATCATAATGATAACAGTTTTTAGTGAAATGATTTTGTCTGTGTAAGTGATGTAATACCAACAAGCATGGGGTGTCAACAACAATTGTGATATAGTCCTGTGTGTTGTTGTTTTTTTGGCTGTCCTACCTAAGTAACTGAAGCTTAGTTTATTTTCCTCAATTTTGAAAGTAATTCCTTAAAAGGGCATGTAGATAAATAATTTAGGAGTAAACAGGAGAAAGGTGCAACTTGATCCATCTAACCTATACTGCAATTTCCCTGCTTCAAAGTCTATGGATGTAAGCATCTGTTGCCTTATTTTGCACAATACATTGTTTAAACCTTTACCAATGGAAAGCTTTTCTATGAATCTTTTTTCTGTTAAATAAATAGTTTCATTATTTGCAGCTACCTCTTAGAACATGAATCTTTTGTTTCTGAATTATGTTAAAAAACACATCATTTGAAGTGCACACAATTATAAGGTATTTTTGCTAAAGTGTTTCTGCCTTAGTAATACATTTGTATGCATACGGCCTGCTAAGCATAGGTAGGTAGGTCCTTGTGCTTTCAGGACACCAGGAGATTTCATGGTGAATGCAGCAGCTTGGGCTGACCAGCTACAATTTAAGGGGTTGGTGCTACTGGTGAGGCGATGCAGCTTTATCTCCTCTTCTTTTCTCCTCTGAGCAATACGCATTAAGGTCACAGTTTATTTCTTAGACCGTGTACCCAGTAGACCTACTCAGTATAGGGCCCTGGTGCAAAAAAAATTTGGGCCCCCAAAGGTAAACCAGTAGTAAGTAATAGCAATAATATAAATGCTGCTCTGTATAATGATTTGGCGGATGGATGAATGGACTAACAGACCCGTAACCGTAACCTCCACTAATAAAAGGCTCTTACACATTCTGCATACAACCATGTATAGACTGGCTGCTATGCCCCCCCCCCCCCAGCACTTGGGCCCCTTGTGCCACTGCACCTGCTGAACCAATGGTAGTTCTGCCCCTGGACCTAGGCTTTTTTTTTTACTAAAAAAATAATATAAGTTAAAGGGACAGTCAAGTCAAAATTAAAATTTCATAATTTAGATAGGGCATGCCATTTTAAACAAACTTTCCAATTTACTTTTAACATCAAATTTGCTTTGTTCGCTTGGTATGCTGATGCTGATGCACTGATTGGCTTAAACCCATGTCTGTCAAAATAACTAAGATAAGGGCCAATCTGCCTAGGTTTAGATACAAGGTAATCACATGGGTAAAAAATGTATTTAAGGGACAGTCTACACCAAAATTGTTATTGTTTAAAAAGATCAATAACACCTTTACTACCCATTCCCTTGCTTTGCACAACCAACATTGTTATATTAATATACTTTATAACATTTAAACCTCTAAATTTCTGCTTGTTTCTAAGCCACTACAGACAGCTGCGTATCACATACTTTTTTATTAGCTTTTCACAACAAAAGACTGCTAATTTGTGTGTCATATAGATAACATTGTGCTCTCTCTGGTGGAGTTGTGCATGACACTGCACTAATTGGCTAAAAAGCAAGTCAATAGATAATAAATAACTAGTCATGTGATGGGGGCTGTCAGGACTTGATAAATAGCATTTGAAAATCTAGAGGCCAACTCAAAAATATTTTTTCGGGCTGCAATATGATAGAGAAAACATTTTATTTACATACACACACACTTTCTAGCACACACACACACAAACTCACACTCTTGATAAAAAATACAGCTACACAAATAGGAACAAACTCACACTCTTGCTCACACATGCATACAGGAAAAAACTCACACTTTTACACACAGGAGCAAACTGTCAATCTTGGACAAACACACATACACAAATTTGAACAAAGTGACAATTTTGCTCACACACACACACAGAGGAACAAACTCATACTCTTGCTCACACACACACACACAGAGGAACAAACTCAAACTCTTGCTCACACACGCACACAAACAAACTCACACTCTTGCTCACACACACACAGGAACAAACTCATACTCTTGCTCACACACACACACAGGAACAAACTCAAACTCTTGCTCACACACGTGCACAAACAAACTCACACTCTTGCTCATACGCACACAGGAACAAACTCATACTCTTGCTCACACACACAGAGACACACACACCAGAACAAAATGTCACTCTTAGACAAACACACATACACAAATGGGAACAAAGTGACAATTTTTCTCACACACACACAGGAACAAATTCAAACTTACACAAACAACTACAAACTGAAACTCACACACACACACAGCAACAAACTCACATTCTTGCTCACACACACACTCACACTCATGCTTACACACACAAACACAGGAAGAAACTTAAACTCTTGCTCTCACACACACAAACAAGAACTAGCACTCTTGTACAAACATACACATTTACTTACAGTAACACACACATACATATAAAACCCACTTGAACACAAATGGAGAAACATTGACACTTACATTCCAGTTGTTGATATCTATCTCCTACAGCCAGGGCCGCCACTAGAAATTTTGGGGCCCCTTACTTAACCATTGATCAGGGCTTCTCCCCCCCCCCCCCCTCTTTGAAATGTGCAATTTTTGACCAAGTGACTAAAATGTATATGCACTTTATTCTAAAGTGTAGTCATACTTGGAAATGTTGTAAAGGTAGTAACACACAAACACAGAAACACACAGACACAAATAAGGATTCACATATAGACACTCTAGCAGACACGCAAAGAAACACACAAACAATCTCAGACACAGACACTCAGCATTAGTTTACATTGACCTCACAAGTAATGAGGTAGACTACAGTTTTGTCAAAAAAGGAGATTTACAAGACAAAACATGGAATTCTGATTATCTTTTTGTCAAGGAAGATGCCAACTATATGATGGGCACCCATGGGCAGCGCTGCGGAATCTGTTAGCGCTTTATAAATAAAGAATAATAATAATGATGACAACAGCATACAGTGGCTGAAAAGAAGGGCCCTGAGCTGCATAAGCAATAATTTAAAGGTTAAGTGGTGGATTGGTGACTTCCAGAAAGGTCTCATTAGTCTCAAAGTCTGTAGAAAGAAGTGAATAATCAGTAGTAAGGTCAAAATGTCCTAAAAAGGAACAGACAATGGGGACACACACACACAAACTTAAACACAAACTTGCACATACACCCAAGGAAACACCCACAGAGACATCCTCAGAAAATACACAAAGACATACACACACACAGACACCCACAGAAAACACACAAAGACATGCATACACACCCTCACAGAGACATCTACAGAAAATGCACAAAGACAGACACACAACCCCTCACAGAGAGATTTCTGCACATTACCATCCCCTAAATCAACAATGTGTGACATGCATGATAAAAAAAATAGCAGAAATTAAGAGATCACTTTTTAAAGAATCATATTTGTAAATGTGCAAACAAAAGTACTTCTGTGAATTCAAAATTGTACATATTTGATCTGTCAGAATAGGTAGATGAAGAAAAGTACTTTTGAAAGGTTGACATATGTTTAGGTCCCCCCCCCCCAATTTTCCCCATCCAAGAGCACCACTTCAAATCTGGTGTACAAATGTTCCCATCTGTCAGCTGTACTTATGGATTTTGAAAATGCTATACTCTATATGGTCTTGGTGGAACCATAAGCTGTGACACTAGGTCTTATACCGTTAAATCTGGTTAAATGCAGGATTTAGGCTTGTTTGTATGTATTTTAAAATTAAGTCAGCTGTAGTGTAAACTGAATAGTGTTAAGTTAACCTGTTTAATTTCAAACACTAAGTAATCTTAGCCTGAGAGTATAACATTTTATGAAGATGTAGAAGATGTAAAAAATCTTAGATAAAATGCCTCCTGGCATCTGGAAAGTCCTTGCATAAAGGTACAGTAAACTGGAATGCAATATATATATATATATATATATATATATATATATATATATATATATATATATATATATATATATATATATATAATAAAAATCATATCTGCCAAAAGGGCACCTACCATTTGTGTATTGAGGAGGAAACATTTCTGCATGGTTTTAAATATAGCATTTCTACAGCATTGTCAAGTAATCATAAATACACTGCTGCATATTGCTAAAATAAATGTTTTTATGGACCCCTGGCCCCACCACACAACTACCACACTGAAGTTACAATCTGAAATTGCACAAATAAATAAAAAACAAAAGTAAGTAATACCTACTCTGCAACCCCAAGGCAGAACATACTGTGATGTGCAATCTCATCGCAGAAAATGTACTGTTTCTGCAGAAATGTTTTTTTGCCTGCACTTTTAATTTCTGCCTGCAGGTGTCACTGTTCCATTCTCTCTCAATGTAAATATTTACTACGTTCCTCTCTCTTCAATTTCCTCCCACTTCCTGAACTCCAGTACGGTACAGGGTAACATCACATTGCAGAAAATGGGCTTAACAATTTTATTCTAGGAGTCTAGGAGCCAACCAATATACTTAGGAGACAGATTTTATTTGTTCTTTAATGTTTGTATATGTGTGTATATATATGTATCTGTGTGTGTATGTATCTCTGTGTGTGTGTGTATGTGTATGTATCTCTGTGTGTTTGTGTGTGTGTGTATCTGTGTGTGTGTATCTGTGTGTGTATGTGTATGTATCTGTGTGTGTGTGTGTGTGTGTATCTGTGTGTGTGTGAATGTATGTATCTGTGTGTGTGTTAGGGCTGCCGATTACAAGTATTTGCATGGGTACTTGCAGAGCTGTAACTAGAAACATGAGGGCCCCGGTGCAAGAATCCACGAAAGGTATATTATTATTGAGTTAATACCTGGGTTGTGCTATATTGCAGAACGTTTGTGTTAGTGTCACTTACTTATTCACAGTGTTGGAGCTTCTATACTTTATAACTGTCACCGACTTAAAGTTAACTAGAAGTTTAAAAGTCAATTTAGAGTATTAATATTTATATATTCCTAGTGTGTATATGTGTGTGAATATATATATATACATATATATAGATAGATAGATAGATAGATAGATGATAGATAGATAGATAGATAACTATATAGATATATGTATATATATTTATTTATTTGCATGTATATGCATAATACATATATACACACACACATATACATATATATATATATATATACACACACACACATATATATATAAACTATTAATAGTTTGGTAGAAACATTTATATATATATATATATATATATATATATATAATAGTTTAAAGACAAATGGCCAATATAAATGGAATACTACTGTTCACGGCTAATAATATAGCCTTTGAATGGTGCAGACCCTATAAAAGAATTATATAGCAAATATACTTTAAGAAAAGAAATGGAATACCATGATACATGAACCACTGAAAAGATAGGGAATCAAGCACTCTTTTTTGAATTTTCAAACTGCAGTATTTATTAACCTCTAAAATTAGAGTAGTTGGTACACGTCCAAAATATAGAAATACTCAATAATAAAATCACATATGGCACAAAGATTTCATAAATTATAACCACATTGTGTAAACCTTATACCTGAAGTCACGTGACTTACAATTCTGCCCTGTAAGTGGTACTGCACCGTGTGTGTCAGTATACAAACATATATAACAATCAGTTTGACGAATTTACACCTCTCACAGCTTATCGATTAAGCTACACCCAGCTGCTCACAGATCCCAAATAAATTAAAGGGCCATATCTGGGCAGGTATAATAATAGGGATCTAAGCTTAACGATAAGGTGTTAGGTATATACCTCAGTTCATAGATGTTTAACCAGTGAAGTCATATGTTTCACAATTTCACCCCACATTTCATACCGCTAAAGTTACACCCAGCTGCTCACAGAACCCTATAAATTACAGGGCCATTTCTGGGCAGGTATAGTGAAAGAAGGGGATCTAAATTTAGCGGTAAGATGTTAGGCATATACACTAGAGCAGCGGTTCACAACCTTTTTTCTTTCCCGTACCCCTTGATTAGGCTTTTCATTTATGAGTACCCCCTCTCTTCATTACCCCAACCCATCCCTCAAAAAAGTTTTTTTTTTGTTTTCTTAGGTTAGCAGCTAAATCAAATGACTCAAATTAACCTAATGACATTTAAAGGGTTTTATTTTTGATTTTACATTTTATAATGTATTTCAATTTTTTTATAATAGCAGCCTAACTTAAGATCAAAACAAATAAAACCTGTATTAAAATATTTTTTAACCATATTAACTTATGATAAAAGTACACAATTATTCTTCTTGATAAAAAAGTCTTCCAATGTGGCTCTTCATAATTTTAATGAATTCCTTGAGCTTGTTTCATGGAACCGAGTTTTTTAAAATCAGGTTCAAATGAAGATAGATATAACCTCAAATCAGGAGCTGCGTCAAGCTTACTGTGATATTTATTCTTAATATACGCATAAGACGAGAATGCTCTTTTGACAAGCTCTGTGCTTGCTTGGCAATAATAAAGCACTTCAGATTTCTCCAGAGGAGTCTGGCAAAATATAACTGCTGCATTATCAACCTGTTACATTTGTAAATTTTACTGGATTTAACTTAAGTTAATCCCCAGAATGTCGTTAAAATAGGAGGCTGGATTGCAGCATGATAGCAGCAAAAAGGAAGACGGAAAGTGGTGAAGATGATCTGGCAATTGCAGAGCCATTACAGTGGAAGGGAGATCTTAAGTGAGGGTACAGATGATCCGAATGAAGCAGAGTGTTTTGCAACAGAAGGCAAATTGCAGGAAGAGAGCCCCGGGAGAGCGCACGGACACTCACCTGATGTGACTCCTGTGTTCTGTATCTCGACTCCTGTGTTCTGTAGTGCTAGCTCAGGATGTTGCCCTAATGCCCGCCCCTCAATCCTGCTCAAACATTCCGCGTTATAAAGTGTAGCGTGTACATTTACACTGTGTCACCAATATGCCTAGCTGCAGCGTGCAATCAGTAGCGCTAGGAGGACCCAAATAAATAATTTTTTTGGGTTATGGCGGGTAGCACAGGCTCAAATTCCGCCATTACCAATAATATTTTCAAGTACCCCCAACCGGTCCGCCCCGTACCCCCAGGGGTATGCGTACCACAGGTTGGGAACCACTGCACTAGAGCATGGATTATGTGCAAGCGATATCATAAATAACAAACACACACCCATATGATACAAATTTTACGTATCAGGTTTAGGAAAAGTATCACAGTCCCAGATAGTAACAATGTTTCTTTTGGTGGCATTCAAGTCTACTCCATTAGACACTCCACTATGCGGAATTGCCAGTTCACTAAATGGTTGGATGTATTAAAGCACTTATCTGGGTCTTCTTGCTGTACACTTCCTTATTATGATATCCTGGTCTCATAATCCAAGTAGCGGTGCATAGGAAAAGTTCCAGCCGTTATACAGCAAATGAACGCCAAATCATATGGCGTAGCAAAACAAACAAGCCGATTTCCCCGAACAGGTGAGTCACATGATCCTCCAGACCAATGCCGACGATCGTTTCACCCCAAACGTCATGTGCAAGACGGGGCTTCCTTAAGGCTGATGAATTGAAACCCTTTTATTGGAGCTTTTATTGTGAACTAGCTTCGCCTCATTAAAACCTACCTATACAAATCTAAACAGCCTCAACACAATGTGCTTTTAATTTACAATGCTATACACAATATTATTAGATGCAACTGGAAATTCTTATGTTTCTTCTAAGAATCAAGAGAATAAATTGAGTTACGAGTGTCAGCTATATGAGCATAGACTGGAGCAAGGATGTATAGTCAAGAGAACACAGCACCTGTAAATATTGTGGCTGCATAATATACAATGCGCTCTTAAAGGGGAATTTACTAGACAATTATTTGCTCGAATTATGCTACACATAAATTGCATAGTGATCAATGACCACTTAAAGGGATACTTGCACAAGAGTTGTTTGCTAGAGCAGATAATGCGCTACTGATATTAAAGGCGCTCTTAAAGGGGATACTGCATAATGTTCTGTAACCTCTTAAAGGGGTACTTACACAGGAAATGTTTGCTAGAACTATGCTGTTGATGTACTGCTACACTTAAAGGGACATAAGCCCACCTATTATTTACTAGGATATTACTTTTAGATATAGCTAGCCATATCTAGTTTCTCATTCAAACCTAGTAGAGAGAGAGTATTCAGGGTATAAATCCATTTGCACTCCTTCTGAAGGAGGCATTTATTATTCTCACCTCCTCTCCCATGTAACAACCCTTTATCAATACTAGTAAATTAAAGGCAGCTTGGATTGCTGTTATGTTGTATTTGATAGTGTCTAGCTATACTGCTTGTTTGTATCTCTCCTTTAATATCATCCCTATGTTCCTTGATGCAATCTTTAAAAATCCTTTTAGTTTTGCCCACATAGAACCTGGGGCACGAGCATTCTAGTAAAAACAGAGTCCTTGTTTTTACCTTTACTATACAGTAATTCATCTCTATTTTCCTTCCTTGCAAGGGCCTTCACTTTCTTAATATTCCTTTTAGAGTAACCTCGCTCAATAAACCTATCTTGCATGCACTGGGAATGAGAATCATATTTTTCTTTGGAGGAGCAATTGCGCCTAAGGCGTAAGAATTGTCCCTTGGGAATACCTTTTATTAAATGGGGGGATGGTGACTGGTAGCCAATAGTAAACTGTTGGTAGCAGTTTTCTTCCTAAAGTTCTCTGTGACTAAGGTACAACTTTCATTCTTGATTTTTATATCGAGAAAGTCAATTTCTGACTCACTGCATTGCATAGTTAAATGAACATTCAAATCATTTTTATTAAGTGCATTGACAAAAGTTAATAGAGTTTCTTTATCTCCTTCCCAAATTAGCAGAATGTCATCCACATACCTTAGCCAAAGGTTCACATGCTTTAGGAACAAAGGATTCTGATACACTACCTCCATGTACCATTTTCCCAAGTGGAGACAAGCATACGTCGGGGCGCATGTCGCCCCAATTGCAGTCCCTCTTAGTTGTTTGTATATTTTGTTGTCAAACATAAAGGCATTATTATTTAAGATAAATATGAGCAAGGTAACTACTAAATCAGTATGTTTCTGAAATTTAGTCCCTCTACCAGAGAGGAACTCTTCACAAGCTTTAATCCCAATTTCATGGGGAATGAAAGAGTATAAACTCTCTACATCAAATGTAACTAACAAGAAACCCTTCTCAATTGTCATATCAGTCACTTTCCTCAGAACATCAGTTGTGTCCAGGACATAGGATGGCAGTGTGGAAAGAAATGGTCGAAGTGCATGATCAACATAGTTTCATTGTTAGTATCTGGGACTGTGATACTTTTCCTATACCTGATACGTAAAATTTATATCATATGGGTGTGTGTTTGTTATTTATGATATCGCTTGCACATAATCCATGCTCTAGTGTATATGCCTAACATCTTACCGCTAAGTTTAGATCCCCTTCTTTCACTATAACTGCCCAGAAATGGCCCTGTAATTTATAGGGTTCTGTGAGCAGCTGGGTGTAACTTTAGCTGTATGAAATGTGGGGTGAAATTGTGAAACATACGACTTCACTGGTTAAACATCTATGAACTGAGGTATATACCTAACACCTTATCATTAAGCTTAGATCCCTATTATTATACCTGCCCAGATATGGCCCTTTAATTTATAGGGTTCTGTGAGCAGCTGGGTGTAACTTAAGCGGTATGAAATGTGGGGTGAAATTGTGAAACATACGACTTCACTGGTTAAACATCTATGAACTGAGGTATATACCTAACACCTTATCGTTAAGCTTAGATCCCTATTATTATACCTGCCCAGATATGGCCCTTTAATTTATTTGGGATCTGTGAGCAGCTGGGTGTAGCTTAATCGATAAGCTGTGAGAGGTGTAAATTCGTCAAACTGATTGTTATATATATTTGTATACTGACACACACGGTGCAGTACCACTTACAGGGCAGAATTGTAAGTCACGTGACTTCAGGTATAAGGTTTACACAATGTGATTATAATTTATGAAATCTTTGTGCCATATGTGATTTTATTATTGAGTATTTCTATATTTTGGAAGTGTACCAACTACTCTAATTTTAGAGGTTAATAAATACTGCAGTTTGAAAATTCAAAAAAGATTGCTTGATTCCCTATCTTTTCTTTTCTTATAGTATATTTGCTATATATATATATATATATATATATATATATATATATTTATATATATATATGTGTGTGTGTGTGTGTGTATATATATATATATATATATATATATATATATATAAATATATATATATATAAATATAGATATATATATATAATTCCTGTGTCGTGAACCATACGTACGTGTATCACTGTATCCTAAAGCATGTTTTACCTGCAAAATTTGCTTTATTGTATCCTGCATTATTTGAACACTGCAAAACTAAAGTAATTAGTTTTAGCATTTTAGCTGATCAAAGCTTTGGGTGCGCCAAAAAACATTGTGTTGCCACCCTATAATCTGTCCAAGATACAGTAAATGTTTTTACTTCACAAAACTAGATCAGTATAAATGTATGCCTAGCTTAAAGTGATTTCCATCTTGAGCCAAGCAGAAATAAAGTAAAGCTTGTTTTCCCTTACAGGACCATAACAATTGTTTTAACCATGTCCCCTGCCCAATACAAAGAACATAAAAAATAAATTAAAAAAAAATAATTTTTCTTTTGCATTCATTAAAATGATATCTGGGTGCTAAGGATTAACATTATTGTAAAGGTCCTGCTAGTCTATGTCCAGTCTTATTTTACCCTCCTGTAACTGCAAATAGAGCACTCAGGTCAAATTGCTTCCTAAAGCTCAACTCTCACAAAAATGTATAAATACATTTATATCCAGTTGTTCTGAGACATCTAGAAGTAACTGAAATTCAAGATTACTAAATTTAATTTAGCATGAGAGTATTTTTTTTCTTCAATGTCTAGTAATGAAATGAAATTGTTTTAATAGATTTTAAAAACTAACACCTAGATTTAGAGTTTTGCGGCCAAAGGGGTGCGTCAGCTACGCGTGTTTCCCCCCCCCGCACCTTTTAAATAATGCTGGTATTTAGAGTTCTCTGAAGGGCTGCGTTAGGCTCCAAAAAGGGAGCATAGAGCATAATTTACCGCCACTTCAACTCTCAATACCAGCGTTGCTTACGGTAGCAGCCAGCTTGAAAAACGTGCTTGTGCACGATTCCCCCATAGGAAACAATGGGGCAGTTTGAGCTGAAAAAAAACCTAACACCTGCAAAAAAGCAGCGTTCAGCTCCTAACGCAGCCCTATTGTTTCCTATGGGGAAACACTTTCTAAGTCTGCACCTAAGACCCTAACATGTACCCCGAGTCTAAACACCCCTAACCTTACACTTATTAACCCCTAATCTGCCGCTCCGGACAGATTAACCTACATTATCCATATGAACCCCTAAACTGCTGCCCCCAACGTCGCCGACACCTACATAATATTTATTAGCCCCTAATCTGCCCCCCCAACATCGCTGCTACCTTACCTACACTTATTAACCCCTAATCTTCCGACCGGACCTCGCCGCCACTATAATAAATGTATTAACCCCTAAACCGCCTCACTCCCGCCTCGCAAACCCTATAATACATTTTATTAACCCCTAATCTGCCCTCCCTAACATCTGCGACACCTAACTTCAAGTATTAACCCCTAATCTACCGACCAGACCTCACCGCTACTATAATAAATGTATCAACCCCTAAAGCTAAGTCTAACCCTAACCCTAACACCCCCCTAAATTAAATATAATTTTAATCTAACGAAATAATTTAATTCTTATTAAATAAATTAATCCTATTTAAAGCTAAATACTTACCTGTAAAATAAACCCTAATATAGCTACAATATAACTAATAATTATATTGTAGCTATTTTAGGATTTATATTTATTTTACAGGCAACTTTGTATTTATAACTTTGTATTCAGCCAATAGAATGCAAGCTCAATCTGATTGGCTGATTGGATCAGCCAATCGAATTGAACTTGAATCTGATTGGCTGATTCAATCAGCCAATCAGATTTTTCCTACCTTAATTCCGATTGGCTGATAGAATCCTATCAGCCAATCGGAATTCGAGGGACGCCATCTTGGATGACGTCATTTAAAGGAACCTTAATTCGGACTTAGGACGTCGGTGAGGAAGGATGGCTCCGCGTCGGCTGCTTCAAGATGGACCCGCTCCGCTCCGGATGGAAGAAGATAGAAGATGCCGCCTGGATGAAGACTTTGGACCCTCTGGAGGACTTCTTCTTGCCGGATAGGATGAAGACTTCGGACCCTCTTCTGGACCTCTTCTTGCCAGATAGGATGAAGACTTCGGACCCTCTTCTGGACAGATCGGTGATACCCGGCTGGGTGAATACAAGGTAGGGAGATCTGCAGGGGCTTAGTGTTAGGTTTTTTAAGGGGGGTTTGGGTTAGATTAGGGGTATGTGGGTGGTGGGTTGTAATGTTGGGGGGGTATTGTATGTTTTTTTTTCAGGCAAAAGAGCTGATTTCTTTGGGGCATGCCCCGCAAAAGGCCCTTTTAAGGGCTGGTAAGGTAATAGAGCTGTTAACTTTTTATTTTAGAATAGGGTAGGGCATTTTTTTATTTTGGGGGCTTTGTTATTTTTTTAGGGGGCTTAGAGTAGGTGTAATTAGTTTAAAATTCTTGTAATCTTTTTTTATTTTTTGTAATTTAGTGTTTTGTTTTTTTTGGAATTTAGTTTAGTTGATTTAATTGTAGGTAATTGTAGGTAGTTTAGTTAATTAATTTATTGATAGTGTAGTGTTAGGTTTAATTGTAACTTAGGTTAGGATTTATTTTACAGGTCATTTTGTAATTCTTTTAACTAGGTAGCTATTAAATAGTTAACTATTTAATAGCTATTGTACCTAGTTAAAATAAATACAAAGTTGCCTGTAAAATAAATATAAATCCTAAAATAGCTACAATGTAATTATTTGTTATATTGTAGCTATATTAGGGTTTATTTTACAGGTATTTAGCTTTAAATAGGATTCATTTATTTAATAATAAATAATTTATTTCGTTAGATTTAAATTATATTTAACTTAGGGGGGTGTTAGGGTTAGGGTTAGACTTAGCTTTAGGGGTTAATACATTTATTAGAGTAGCGGTGAGGTCCGGTCGGCAGATTAGGGGTTAATACTTGAAGTTAGGTGGCGGCGATGTTAGGGAGGGCAGATTAGGGGTTAATAAAATTTATTATAGGGTTTGCGAGGCGGGAGTGCGGCGGTTTAGGGGTTAATACATTTATTATAGTGGCGGCGAGGTCCGGTCAGCAGATTAGGGGTTAAAAATTTTTATTATAGTGGCGGCGATGTGGGGGGGCCTCGGTTTAGAGGTACATAGGTAGTTTATGGGTGTTAGTGTACTTTAGAGCACAGTAGTTAAGAGCTTTATAAACCGGCGTTAGCCCATAAAGCTCTTAACTACTGTGCTCTTTTTTCTGCGGCTGGAGTCTTGTCGTTAGAGTTCTAACGCTCACTTCAGCCAAGACTCTAAATACCAGCGTTAGGAAGATCCCATTGAAAAGATAGGATACGCAATTGGCGTAAGGGGATCTGCGGTATGGAAAAGTCGCGGCTGGAAAGTGAGCGTTAGACCCTTTCCTGACTGACTCTAAATACCAGCGGGCGGTAAAAAACAGCGTTAGCACCCCTTAACGCTGGTTTTGATGGCTAACGCAGAACTCTAAATCTAGGCGTTAATTTGCCAGATTTTTTCAATGATACCTTTTTCTGATATATCATATTTTGTATAGGGTTTCTTTTATTGTCTAAATATATGAAATATACACAACTAGAATATCTGCAGCTATTAATATTATACTATCTGGTAAAGTTGTCTGCAATAGCTTGGTGTGGTATCAGGATATAAGTGCAACTGTTACCCACCTGCAGCTGGCTGGAACATTCTTACTGTATAAGTGGGGTAAAAGTTGTCAACTGGAGCTCAGCATCTGTTTGCAACTCATGACCAACGAGGTTTGGCATTTTTGTAACATGCTCTCACCCTTTCTTCTCTGCAAACCTCCTTGGAGTCAGACAGCTGCAGCTTCCTTCTTCTTTCCCGCTAAGCAGGAAATGTTTCAGAGCATTGCCATGGTAATCCACGGCAACGCTCTGATTTAAAACCGTATTCAGTCTGGAGGGAGGAGTAATGTGGCCGTGGGGGGGCCGCGGTGGTGCATATTTTGTGGGGGAAAAAAGTTTAAAAAAATTAATTGTGCTGAAGCTGGGGCCCCCCTAATGGGGGACCTGCCGGGGTCCGGTCGCGACCGCGACTGCTGCACCACCAGTAGTTCTGCCCCTGGGTACTTGTACTTTTGCAAATGCACGCTACTTAAACCGATACCTCCAATTCCTACCCATACGCCATCTTGTTGGGTTTTTCAAACTGCATGTTCCCATTTCATTTTAAGCTGGAGTGGAGACTTAACTAAAAATTGTTCCCTTCTGCTCTGCCAATACAAATTTGTGTTATTTGTATTATTGTACGTCAGAGCAGTGCTCCAAAAGCTGCTACTTTACAGCTGGAAGCCTTAGCCTACCTGGGAGAGATCACTGTACCTCATTCAGACAAACCCCTGAAGTACTGGGCAGTTAATAAACTGAGATTTAATGGCCCAAAAATATCTTTCTGACCCATGCAGTAGTGTGAAAAGTGAAAGACTGTTCAGCTATAGCGTCAAACGTCCTTACTGATAGCAGAAACAGACTTATAGCTGAACATGCAGAGATGCTTCTGTTCCTTAATAAGAACTTGCCACTAACTTTTGAATTGCTAGATTGTCTGTTATACTGCTATTTTTCATCTTGCACAATTATGCTCAAAACATACTGTACTCTGAGGAACATCCTTAGCCAGGGCTGTACTGGGAATAAAGAGCAGCCCTGAAAAGATATGAAGACCAGCCCTATTTTCTGTTGAGTCAGTAGAATGCAAATGCCCCATTTTTCTCAAAGGGGATTACTGGGATACTCCTTCCCCAATATTATTTACAGAATTAAATTATATTACTTTGTACTTACTATCGGTACTTGTACTCGGTCTTAAAAAAATGGTATCGGTGCAACCCTAGTGTGTGTGTGTGTAATGATCGAGTAAACTTAGTATTTTGTGGAACTCAACTGCAGAACAGATAATATAATGTTTGAATGTTTCACCCTCTTGATATAATATCACTATAGCAGAGAGTGATATCAGTTTAAGGTAGAGAGTGATTTTATATGTATAAGTATAACTGTAATAAGTGTCCCAAAACAGCTTTACAGTTTTAACGGAAGGCTTGTGATTCTGAGACACTGGCAGACTGACATAAATTATGAAACAGGAGTTCTCTGATCTCAATTCCTCCTTAGGATGGTAACGGTTTCTTGCTTCTCACTGCTGTTGCTGCTCGCAGCGTTCTGTGGAGTAGCGCGGAAAGCAGGGGAGGAGTCGCTGACTGACACGCTGTTTGATTGACAGCTAAGAACGCTGACAAGCCCAGACTCCGTGTAACACAATTGCGGTAAGAAACGCTTGGTTTTAAACAGCAGGAAAAATATCAACTGTGCTTTAGAGATAGTGGCTAGTAAGGGAAAAGCCAGACTCCGAGCAGGAAGGTGTGGTAGCACTCAAATAAGTCCAGTCATGAAGCGGCTACAGCCGTGTAAAATATTGAAAGGAATAAACCATAAGCAGGTACAAAAGTCTTTTAAGTTGAATAGGCGTAATGCCAAGTGGTCCAGATAAAGATTATAGTAATCCACGAGTAGTTGGAATAAGCAATCTTCTTTGCAGGAAAATTGTGAGCTCAGTATGAGCAGGAGTTACTCAGTCAAAAGCAACAAATACTAAGCACCTGTCTTTGGGTGAGCAGGTGTTTTATAGACTCTGTGGGCAGGACTAGGAGGATGCAGGTAGCTGCTTAAAGGAACATACATGCTGTGAAAACCCTCACATCATCCCCACCTCAAGAAAGCTGTCCCACAGCTTGAGGTCTAGGTTTATCCGGGAAGCGACTGTGGAAGGCAGAGATGAGCCTTGGAGCATTAATCGCTGAGGCTTCTTCCCAAGAGTCGTCATCCGAAGGATAACCCTTCCAGTGGATAAGATATTGCAGTATTGAACCCTTGTAACGGGAATCCAGAATGGAATGTACTTTGTAAACTTGAGTATCAGTTATAACAGAGGAGTCAGTACTGTTGGTATCTTGTTGTCTAGATCCATTATAAGGTTTCAGAAGAGAGACGTGGAAAGTTGGATGTACTTTCATTCCGACTGGCAGTTGTAAGGTGACAGCGTTAGGGTTGACCACCCGAGATATCTCATAGGGTCCAATAAACTTCGTAGCAAGTTTCTTACTGGGAACTTGTAGTTTCAAGTTTTTCGTGGAAAGCCAAACCCGGTCACCAATGGAGTAGTTAGGGGGAGTTCTCCTTCTGAGGTCGTAATGTCTTTTCTGCGTAGCTTGAGCATTCTGTATGTTTCTTTTGATGAAATCTGATAAAGTTTTATTATTCTGGAGGAATTGGAGGTTTCTATGATCTGTGAAGATGGTGACAGGAAATTTAGCTCCCTCCAAAAGATGTCTCCAGTTCTCTAAGGCTCTGCGAATGGCGAGGAGTTCTTTGTCTCCAATTGTGTAATTCATTTCTGCAGGGGACATGGTCTTGGAGAAGAAGGAGACTGGATGTAAGGGTTCCGACATAGACTGGCGTTGAGAGAGTACAGCCCCTAGGGCGTAGTCAGATGAATCAACTTCAAGGATGTATGGTAAAGAGGCGTCAGGGAATCGGAGTATAGGTGCTGTAGAGAAACTATTCTTGAGGAAGTCAAAAGCTGTGGATGCTTCCTTGGTCCAGATGAAAGGTTTGGACTGGGTTGTAAGTTGGGTTAACGGTTTTACTATCTTGGAGAATCCCTTGATAAATTTTCGATAGTAGTTGGAGAAACCAAGGAAGCGTTGTAGATCCTTCCTGTTGGCTGGTGGAGGCCAGTCCAAAACAGTATCTACCTTCTTATGTTGCATCTTTATACCATCAGGGGAGATATCATACCCTAGGAATGAAATCTCTTTGCAATGAAATTGACACTTTTCTGCCTTGGCATAGAGCTTGTGAGTACGAAGTCTTGAGAGTACCCAGCGGAGGTGTTTAATGTGATCCTTTAAGGTTTTAGAATATATTAGAATGTCGTCGAGGTACACGACCATGCAGACATCTAGTAGATCTCTAAAAATGTTGTTTATAAAATGTTGGAAAGTCGCCGGAGCATTGCACAATCCAAAAGGCATCACCAAGTACTCATACAGCCCATATCTAGTGCGGAACGCCGTGAGCCACTCATGACCTTCCTGTATCCGTACCAGATTGTATGCACCTCTGAGATCGAGTTTGGAAAAGATGGTAGCATCCGATAGGCGTTCAATCATCTCTGGAATCAATGGTAACGGATAGCGATTTTTTATGGTCCTTTTGTTAAGCTCGCGGTAGTCGATAATGGGCCTAAGTGAATCATCCTTATCCCTCACAAAGAACATGCCTGCTCCAGCGGGAGAGGTGGAAGGTCTTATGAAACCTTTTTTGAGGTTTTCCTCGAGGTAGTTTTTAAGATGTGCCAATTCAGTTTCATTTAATGGATAGATGTGCCCAAATGGTATGCTTGCCCCCGGTTGTAGTTGGATAGGGCAATCATACGGTCGATGGGGTGGAAGTGTGTCAGCTTCAGACTTGCTGAATACGTCAGCAAAATCTTTGTAGTAATCGGGTAGTATTTGTGAATCAGGGAGAGTATGGAGAAGGTGATGCTGTGGGAAGCAAGTGTTTTGACAGTATGAGGAGTTGAAGGACATCTTTGAGGAGGTCCATACTATGGAAGGCTCATGTAACTTCAACCATGTGATACCTAAAACTACAGGGAAATGAGGAGAAGGCAACACATCAAAAGAGATGAATTCGGTATGGCCGTTTTCAGTAACAACTCTCAGAGGAACAGTATGATGTGTAATAGGGCCGTTACGTATAGTGGACCCATCAATAACACGAAGTACAAGTGGTATTTCTTTCAGCTCAAGTGGGATTTTATTTAATTTTACAAGCTGGGAGTCGATGAAGTTCCCAAAGGCGCCAGAATCTATGATGGCTTCAGTTGGTACCCTTTTCTGATCCCACTGCAAGAACAGAGAGAGGTTACAGTAAGTGGATTGTTTATGTACCACATGAGAGGAACAAATAATGGTGGACTTACTTTTCTTATTCTTCTGAAGAATAGGACATTCATGTACAGAATGGGTTGGATCACCACAATACATGCAGAGGTTTCTAGTCTTACGCCTCATCCTCTCTTCATTTGATAGAGGTCCTCTAACCACCCCAATCTCCATGGGAACGGATGTAGGTAGTGTGGGTTTGGTATGGGTTCTGGGAGGTGAATGCTTGTGATAGAGATCAGTATGTAGTTTTTCTCCACGTCTCTCTCTGAGTCTTCTATCAATTTGAGAGGAGATCTTCATCAATGCTTCTAAGGTAGCAGGTAATTCTATCCTTGCCAATTCATCCTTCAGATTCTCTGCCAATCCTAGACGGAATTGGTTACGAAGCGCTATAGGGCTCCAGAGGGAGTCAGATGCATAAAGTTTGAACTCCGCAATATATTCTTCTACGGGCCTCTTACCCTGTTTGAGATCCCTCATATGTGCCTCTGCTGTCAATTGGGTGTCTTTGTCTGAATATAAATCGTCCATCAGACTGAAAAAAGATTCTAGGGTGGCAAGGGCAGAATCTTCGTGTTCACATAAATTGTCTGCCCAAACCCTGGGCTCGCCTCTGAGGAATGTGATGACTGTTAACACTCTTATCCTCTCTGTAGTATAGGTTTTAGGACGCAAAGTGAAAAGTAAGTGACATGAGTTTTTAAATTGTTTGTAATTGCGTCTATTTCCGCTGAAAGTCTCAGGAAGAGATATTTGAGGTTCAGGTGCAGTATCATGAGCTGATCTAGCTGCTATGGAGTCCTTAAATAAATCTTTTAAAGTCTTATTCTCCATCTGTAGTTCTCTCACTGCGTGAGCTATTTGATCAACTTTCTGGGATAAGTTATAAACCACTTGAGGAAGTTCTGCTGGTTCCATAATCCTTTGAGGCTTAGTATTCTGTAATGATCGAGTAAACTTAGTATTTTGTGGAACTCAACTGCAGAACAGATAATATAATGTTTGAATGTTTCACCCTCTTGATATAATATCACTATAGCAGAGAGTGATATCAGTTTAAGGTAGAGAGTGATTTTATATGTATAAGTATAACTGTAATAAGTGTCCCAAAACAGCTTTACAGTTTTAACGGAAGGCTTGTGATTCTGAGACACTGGCAGACTGACATAAATTATGAAACAGGAGTTCTCTGATCTCAATTCCTCCTTAGGATGGTAACGGTTTCTTGCTTCTCACTGCTGTTGCTGCTCGCAGCGTTCTGTGGAGTAGCGCGGAAAGCAGGGGAGGAGTCGCTGACTGACACGCTGTTTGATTGACAGCTAAGAACGCTGACAAGCCCAGACTCCGTGTAACACAATTGCGGTAAGAAACGCTTGGTTTTAAACAGCAGGAAAAATATCAACTGTGCTTTAGAGATAGTGGCTAGTAAGGGAAAAGCCAGACTCCGAGCAGGAAGATGTGGTAGCACTCAAATAAGTCCAGTCATGAAGCGGCTACAGCCGTGTAAAATATTGAAAGGAATAAACCATAAGCAGGTACAAAAGTCTTTTAAGTTGAATAGGCGTAATGCCAAGTGGTCCAGATAAAGATTATAGTAATCCACGAGTAGTTGGAATAAGCAATCTTCTTTGCAGGAAAATTGTGAGCTCAGTATGAGCAGGAGTTACTCAGTCAAAAGCAACAAATACTAAGCACCTGTCTTTGGGTGAGCAGGTGTTTTATAGACTCTGTGGGCAGGACTAGGAGGATGCAGGTAGCTGCTTAAAGGAACATACATGCTGTGAAAGCCCTCACAGTGTGTATGTATGTATCTGTGTGTGTATGCATCTCTGTGTGTGTTTATGTGTGTGTGTGTGTGTGTATGTGTATGTATCTCTGTGTGCGTGTGTGTGTGTGTGTATGTATGTATGTATCTGTGTATGTGTATGTATCTCTGTGTGTGTATGTGTTTGTATCTGTGTGTGCTTAAATTCAAAACATCAAAGAATGCTTTATTCCAGGTAAAACAACAGGAAAAACATCACTCCTCACGCCACAGCTGAGATCCAACGCTTTTCCTGGCCTAATCGGCACTTCGTCAGGGATACAATCAGCTGCACCATACCTTCCTTAACCCCTTAACGACTGATGACGTGCAGGGTACGTCCTCCAAAAAAAATACCCTTAACGACCGAGGATGTACCCTGTACGTCGTCGGTCTGGGAAAGCGATGGAAGCGATCCTGATCGCTTCCAGCTGCTTTCCGGTTATTGCAGTGATGCCTCGATATCGAGGCATCCTGCAATAACCTTTTTGGCGTGAAATATACCGAAATGGGCCTAGATCAATACTTTAGGATGTCTTCTAAAAAAAAATATATACATGTCAAGGGATATTCAGGGATTCCTGAAAGATATCAGTGTTCCAATGTAACTAGCGCTAATTTTGAAAAAAAGTGTTTTGGAAATAGCAAAGTGCTACTTGTACTTATTGCCCTATAACTTGCAAAAAAAGCAAAGAACATGTAAACATTGGGTATTTCTAAACTCAGGACAAAATTTAGAAACTATTTAGCATGGGTATTTTTTTGGTGGTTGTAGATCTGTAGCAGATTTTGGGGGTCAAAGTTTTTTCCTCATATTTTATAATTTTTTTTATAGTAAATTATAAAATATGATGAAAATAATAGTATCTTTAGAAATTCCATTTAATGGCGAGAAAAACGGTATATAATATGTGTCGGTACAGTAAATGAGTAAGAGGAAAATTACAGCTAAACACAAACACTGCAAAAATGTAAAAATAGCCTTGGTCCCAAATGGACAGAAAATGGAAAAGTGCTGTGGTCATTAAGGGGTTAAATACACATTTCATTAACCCTTCACCTTAAAGGTGCATACACACAGGTATAGAATACAAATAATTTTAAAGGAACATATTATGTATAATCTTACTTTCATTGAGTGATAGATATATATTATTTGCAAAAGAAAGAAAAACAAAAGTTTACCATATTATATTATAATGCAATTTAAATTTATCTCCCCTTAACGTTTTACATATAAATAGAAAATTAATTTTAAACCCGGTGTGGGGGGGGGGGGTATATATTAGCCTAATCAAATTAGAGCATATACAATTTAATCTAATTTCACATAGTATAATATATATTATCATTGTGCACTAAAGGTAGAAATTTTGTTTTTTTCATATATATACCATACAGTTTACAAAAATATATATGAATACATATTAATACTAAGCAGTTCATACGGTTTATACAGATACTGATATAACTCCTCCGTTCAACATAAGGATACCATAATTGTATTTGTACCCTGGTCATTGGGCCCCCAAATAACACAGGGGTTCTTGAGAAAGTCCCTCTGACTAGGGACGAAACGCATAGAACGTTCAGTAGTTACATTGAATTTTGACCCTGTGAGGCTTCCGTAGGACCTCTGGTATCATGTGGTACACTAGGAATCCTGTACACGGAAGAGCCGATGGCCTTTACCTACACTCCTGGTAAACTGGTTAGTACAATATAACAATTGTGTATCGATCCTGGAAAAGACTGTCCGATCACACACCTGCATGTTTAACTGACCGTGGGAGCGTTGGGGATTTTATATGACGTGCTTTTAAACTTTTGACTTCTTGTGAGTATGTATATAGCGTGTGGCTATAAATAAAATCTGGATATCTGCACTTGAATCGTGTTTGCGCTCTTCTCTTTTATCTAAAACACAGGGGATATGATAACAATTAATATACACACCATGACCACGATTCATTTCTATTGACACAGATATGATTGGGACACAGCGCCCCCAATACAGGTCCTAATGTCCACTACTAATCTGCTAAGTATTATCTGAACTAATAGGTTTCTAGTATGGTCTCATTAAGGGTTCCTTAGGGGATCATCAAATACGGGACTTTCAAAGCCCTAATCGTCTCCTATCTCCTTTTCTGTCTGCTTGTTGTTATATATACTAAAAATCCTCAAGTATAATACTACAAACCAGTAAACAGTTTTACATCAGCTATCTCGTTCATCCCTAGGGGGCTCCCTGTCTTAAGGGTATAAATCCAATACACCTCCTTCCTATCAAGTGTCATCATGTGGTCTCCGCCTGTTATCCTCTTAGGTACATGATCTATACCTTGGAATTCAAAGAGGGATTGGACATAATCAATTGCCCATTAGCCTATGGGAAGCAAAGTGTCTTGCTACCGGAGTCTTTGGTATCTCAGCCTCCAGAGACAATAGATGCTCTCGAATTCTATCTTTTAATAATCGTGTAGTTCTTCCTGTATACTGATATTTACATAATTTACAGGTAATCAAATATATTACAAATCTGGAGTTGCAATCTAGATGGTGGTCAATAGCAAATTCTTTCTCTGTAACAGTGGAGATAAATTTATCTCCTTTTCTAATAAAATTGCCTTTCCTCTTTTTTAGCCATTTCATGCCTTCAGATATTGGTGTAGTAGAAACATCTCATTTAAGTGTATTCTCTATGGCTCTGCCTTCCTAGAGTCACACCTTATACCTCCTTTAACAACCAATATCAATTTTGGGTCATTCTTTAGTATCAGGATATATCTCTGTACAATTTTACATACTTCTGTATACTGTCTACTGTAGCTTGTGGAAAAAGTAAGGACCTCCTTTTTATCCTTACTACCAGATCTTACATTATCTCTAATCAATTGCTCTCTTTCAATTCCTAAGACATCATCCATTGTTTTAGACAACTCCCTTTCCTCATATCCACGCTGTATAATTCTATTCTTTAAATCCTTGGCCTGAGACCTATATATATTAGCATTAGTACAGTTTCTACGCAAGGCATAAACTGACCCTTCTGTATTCCTTTCTTTACACACCTAGGGTAACTAGAGTCTGCCCTCAAGATTGTATTTCCAGATATTTCTTTCCTGAATACCTCAGTCTTAATTCTATCCATCTCAATATCCCCTTTAATCCTAACATCCAAAAATTCTATCTCCTTCTCGGAGCTTGAATAAGTAACCCTCAAGTTTTTAGAATTTTCATTCATATATAGAATAAAGTTTTCAATCTGCTTTTTATCCCCCTATTGTTAAACAACTTACAGGGTATTTGAGAAAGACTAAGCAGTTACTTAGGAAGTTAGAGAAGTTCAGTTGGGATAAAGAATGTGTATTCTTGACAGTGGATGTGGTATCCCTATATTTGTGCATTCCCCATATAAAAGGATTGGAAGCACTGAGAACGATGATAAGGTGGTACACTACTTTTAATGAGGGCTTTATCCAGTTCCTGGTTGATATCACATAATGCCTATTGTCTCATAACTATTTTGTTTTTGAAGGTCTTTTTTTATCTACAAAGACAAGGCAGGGCTATGGGGGCACAATTTTCCCCCTCACATGTCAATTTGTACTTGGGTTTGTTTGAATTTGTAAGAATCTTTTCTGATAATAATCCCTTTAAACACCATATACTTTTCTATACCAGGTTTATAGATGATCTCCTAATAATATGGAAGGTAAATAAACAGCAAATTGAAAACTTTATTCTATATATGAATGAAAATTCTAAAAACTTGAAGTTTACTTCTACAAGCTCTGAGAAGGAGCTATAATATTTGGATGTTAGGATTAAAGGGGATATTGAGATGGAGAGAATTAAGACTGAGGTATTCAGGAAAGAAATATCTGGAAGTACAATCTTGAGGGCAGACTCGAGTCACCCTAGGTGTGTAAAGAAAGGAATACTGAAGGGTCAGTTTATGCGCTTGTGTAGAAACTGTACTGATGCTAATATATATAGGTCTCAAGCTAAAAATTTAAAGAATAGACTTATACAGCGTGGATATGAGGAAAGGAAGTTGTCTAAAACAATGGATGATGTCTTAGGAATGGAAAGAGAGCAATTGATTAGAGATAATGTAAGATCTGATAGTAAGGATAAAAAGGAGGTCCTTACTTTTTCCACAAGATACAGTAGACAGTATACAGAAGTATGTAAAATTGTACAGAGATATATCCCGATACTAAAGAATGACTCAAAATTGATAGAGGTTGTTAAAGAAGGTATAAGGTGTGTCTCTAGGAGGGCAGAGACCATAGAGAATACCCTTAAGCAAGATTTTTCTACTAAACCAATATCTGAAGGCATGAAATGGCTAAAAAAAATAGGAGAGGCAATTTTAGGTCTGGTGGACAACCTTGCAAATCTTGCAGTTTTATTAGAAAAGGAGATACATTTATCTCCACTGTTACAGAGAAATAATTTGCTATTGACCACCATCTAGATTGCAACTCCAGATTTGTAATATATTTGATTACCTGTAAATTATGTAAATATCAGTATATAGGAAGAACTACATGATTATTAAAAGATAGAATTTGAGAGCATCTGTTGTCTCTGGAGGCTGAGATTCCAAAGACTCCGGTAGCAAGACACTTTGCTTCCCATAGGCTAATGGGCAATTTTGATAAAACAACAATTGATTATGTCCAATCCCTCTTTGAATTCCAAGGTATAGATCAGGTACCTAAGAGGATAACAGGCAGAGACCGCATTATGACACTTGATAGGAAGGAGGTGTATTGGATTTATACCCTTAAGACAGGGAGCACCCTAGGGATGAACGAGATAGCTGATGCAAAACTGTTTACTGGTTTGTAGTATGATACTTGAGGATTTTTAGTATATATAACAACAAGCAGACAGGAAAGGAGATAGGAGATGATTAGGGCTTAGAAAGTCCCGTATTTGATGATCCCCTAAGGAACCCTTAATGAGACCATAATAGAAACCTATTAGTTCAGATAATACTTAGCAGATTAGTAGTGGACATTAGGACCTGTATTGGGGGCGCTGTGTCCCAATCATATCTGTGTCAATAGAAATGAATCGTGGTCATGGTGTGTATATTAATTGTAATCATATCCCCTGTGTTATTTGGGGGCACAATGACCAGGATACAAATACAATTATGGTATCCTTATGTTGAACGGAGGAGTTATATCAGTATCTGTATAAACTATATGAACCGCAATGATAATATATATTATACTGTGTGAAATTAGATTAAATTGTATATGCTCTAATTTGATTAGGCTAATATATACCCCACCCCCCACCCCGGGTTTAAAATTAATTTTCTATATATATGTAAAACGTTAAGGGGAGATAAATTTAAATTGCATTATAATATAATATGGTAAACGTTTCTTTTTCTTTCTTTTGCAAAAAATATATCTATCACCAAGACGATACATTATATGTTCCTTTAAAATTATTTGTATTCTATACCTGAGTGTATGCAACTTTAAGGTGAAGGGTTAATGAAATGTGTATTTAAGGAAGGTATGGTGCAGCTGATTGTATCCCTGATGAAGTGCCGATTACGGCAGGAAACGCGTCAAAATCTCAGCTGTGGCATGAGGAGTGGTGTTTGTCCTGTTTTTTTTACCTGGAATAACGCATTCTTTGATGTTTTGAATTTAAGCATGTTTGGATCATTTTTCTTCTACTATTGCTCCTTTGTTTTATAAGTCAGCGGGTGGGGACTCGCTAGAAGATTACGACTACCTCTGCAAAGCTACAATATCTCCTCAGACCAGTGTTGGTGGAACGGAACATAGGAGACCGCTATCCCGCAGAGTGGGGCCGGTACTGTGAGTAGAAAGCTGTTTTTAGACTGTGTACTATTCAACCTTGTATCTTCAGTGTGCTGGATTGTACTAGTGATACAAGATTTTATACCTGAATACATATTGCCACACTGTTGTTAACTGCATTGCTTAACTTGCATTAGATTGATTATATACGCAGGTTAGTGCACAGGATGCCAGATCATTTATACTAAGCAGCGGCACAGAGTTGTTTAAAGACTTGGAACCTTGTTATAACTATTGGATCATTTGGTGTACCTAGCAGGAAAAAATGAACACACAGTTGTATTTACTATAAAGCACTTAACTTGATACTGAGTGTGAAAGCCTTCCTTGCAACCATATGAACTGTTATTAGTAAACAGGGTGTGTTGTATATATGCAGTTACAAGGTTGTATTTCTTGAATTTCCCTATTTTTGTATTGCATACACACACCTGTATTAAGTTATTCCTACAATGGGTAATGAAGAGGTTTCAAGTAGACATGCTAAACTGGACTTACTTATTAAAGGAGACACCACTCCTGAAGACACACCAGCAGATTTGAGTGTTTTGTTTGCAAAAAAGGAAAAGTTGTGCATTAAAGAATTGAAAACTTGGTGGGAGATGGAGTTCCTACAGCTTTATATAAATGAAAATAAAGTACCTAGGGGATTAAGAATGAAAAAATACCCGGCAGCAGAAAAATCTGATATTGAATTTATGCAAGAATGGACCTAGAATCTGACATTGCTCAATTATTTTGATGAAACAGCTTCTAAAAAGGAGAACAGCTGAAGGAGAATCTGTACGTACTCCTGGAAGTGGCGAAAATACAATCTGAAATCAATCTGCAAAACCAAGATGAAAGGTTCAATGATTATGCCAAACAACTTAAGGATACACTGGATAAGGTTGATAATGAATTAGTGGTGAAGAAATTGAAAAAATGCCACCGAGACTGTAAAGACTATGAGTTAAATGTGGTGTACAGCTGGAATTCGTTCTCTCAGGGTAATAAGAAAAAAGACCACTATAAGAATAACAATAAAAAACAAAGATAAGAAAAATACAGAAACATCAAAGGGTGACAACAGTGATCAAAGAAGGGTCACCTTTTCTAGTGTAGACAGGAGCTCCTATGCATATAGCTTGAGATCATCAACACCTGTTGGTGAGAGGAGTGAATCACTGGGGGCGAGACCGAAAACCATAGGTCATTAACTGATCTGATAACTCCTGTTCATGATGATAAGTCTGATGAAGGAGTGAAAGAGGGGAAAATGCAAAAGATAAGAAAAAAGGACGACACAGAAGTGGCAAGATATCCAAGTAGGTTTACAAGATCTGCGAAGGAACAAAAAAAAAGAAGAAATAAGTGTGATCAACCTGTCATCTGTAGAGCTAACGAAAGCACATATTGGGGTTCTAGGTAAAGGAATGGGATTTGCTCCATCAAAAGATCTAGACCTATTTAACACCATAGTGGACTTGAACCAGTTTGTGCGCAAGTTAACTCTTAAGAGACACTTCTGTTACCAACAGGAGCAAGAGGACCTAGGCCAAGGAGACGTTGTGGAACTTTATCCTGAACAGAAAGAACTAACTGATCTTGAGACTCACATTTGATGAATTATTTGATGTGAATAACCTTAGGATTCTAGCTAGTGAGGGGTTGAGACATGACGATTCAAATCTGTGTGTTCCAGGTTTAAATTGGTACAAATAAGTCTTTTTACCCTTTGCAGGCTAGGGGGGATTTAATAGAAGTATTTCACATGGTGGTTGAGGATGAACTCACACAATTATTTGAAAAGAGCAAAGATAATAAGGTTAAGAGTAATCTGAATAAGAATGAGTATACAGCCCTTAAGGAATTAAGGGATAACAAGAATTTGGTGGTGTCCAAGTCTGATAAAGGAGGCACTAATATTGTGCAGAATCGTGAGGATTATGTAATGGAGGCTGTGAGGCAGCTCTCAGACTTGGAGACATACCAAAGATTGACCTTTAACCCCACAGAATCTTTTAAGAGTGAATTGAAAACATTATTAGATAGGGGTGTCTACAATGGATGGATAAATAAGTCGCAAGTTGAGGGTTTAGTTAATGAGACCCCTGTAATACCAGTCATTAAACATCTTCCCAAAATCCATAAGTCAAGGGAGAAACCGCCCGGAAGATCAATTATCTCTACTATAGGTGCCCTTGGGGAAAACTTGGGTAGATGGATAGATAATTTTTTACAACCTATTGTTAAACAACTTACAGGGTATTTGAGAGATGCTTAGCAGTCACTTAGGAAGTTAGAGAAGTTCAGTTGGGATAAAGAATGTGTATTCTTGACAGTGGATGTGGTATCCCTATATTCGTGCATTCCCCATATAAAAGGATTGGAAGCACTGAGAATGAGGATAAGGTTGTACATTACTTTTTATGAGGGTTCTATCCAGTTCCTGGTTGATATCACAGAATACCTATTGTCTCATAACTACTTTGTTTTTGAAGGTACGGCTATGGGGGCAAAATTTGTCCCCTCATATGCCAATTTGTACTTGTGTTTGTTTGAATTTGAAAGAATCTTTTCTGATAATAATCCCTTTAAAGACCATATACTTTTCTATACCAGGTTTATAGATGATACCTTAATAATATGGAAGGGAGATAAAAAGCAAATGGAAAACTTTATTCTATATATGAATGAAAATTCTAAAAACTTGAGGTTTACTTATCTAAGCTCCGAGAAGGAGATAGAATATTTGGATGTTAGGATTAAAGGGGATATTGAGATGGAGAGAATTAAGACTGATGTATTCAGGAAAGAAAGATCTGGAAATACAATCTTGAGGGCAGACTCTCCATGGTGAAGAGGGCCTTTAGGAGGAGGGAGGGGCTCTGCCTCTATTGCTACAAGGCCACCATGTAAAGTCTTGTCCTACACAACCAGGAAATGCCTGCACCTAAGGTCCTGTCAGGGACAGACCTAGGGTGACTTATCCTTGTCCCTGGAACCTCTAAAATAAAAGCCTTTGGTCACAGTTGTTCTTTCCTGGGTGGACTCCTCCATAGTCACCCAGGCTCTTGTAGACTCCTGTGCTGCAGGCTATTTCATTGACAGTGCTTTTGTATCACAGCACTTATTTCCAGTACAACCTCAGTCTGCTCCACTTGCTATTAAGGCCATTGATGGCAAGCCCCTTCAGCCCGCAATGTTACTCATGAAACTGCTCCATTATCCATGGCTGTTGGGGCTTTCCATTATGAAATTCTACAATTCCAGGTTGTTCTGGGTTATCCCTGGCTTCAAAAGCACAATCCCAGTCTCGACTGGCGTAGGTCCGGAATATTGTCATGGTCCCCACAATGTCCTTCCACTTGTCTCCGGAAACCAGTCAAAGTCTTGTGCACTTCTTCAGTATCTTGACTGCCAGAGGAGTATCAAGAGTTCTAAGACCTTTTTGACAAACTGCAGGCTGGTACGTTGCCTCCTCACCGGTCTTAGGATTGTACCATTGACCTGCAACCTTGAGCAATTCCACCTTATGGGCCGGGTTTACCCTCTGTCTTTTTTGGGGGAATAAAGCCATGGAGGATGATGCCAATGCCAGATCATGGGGGATCATCCACAAATCCTGCTCTCCAGCAGGAGCTGGCTTCTTCGTGTAGAAGAAGGGTGGCGAGTTAAGAGGGGCCTTAATCATCTCACCAATAAAAATGCTTACCCTATCAAGCTAATCACTGAACTCTTTGACCATCTTAAGGGAGCTACAGTCTTTTCTAAACTCAATCTGAGAGGAGCTTGCAATCTTGTTAGGATCAAAGAGGGCCATGAATAGAAAACAGCATTTAACACCAGGAGTTGGCATTATGAATATCTTGTAATACCTTTTGGCCTATGCAATGCTCCTGCTGTTTTCCTACAAGATATGTTGCAACAGTGTGTTGTGGTGTACTTAGATGATATCCTCATACACTCACCCACACTTGAGGCTCATCGTTCTGATGTCACACGGGTACTTCAGAAACGACGTGAGAACGGCCTGTTTTGCAAACTCAAGAAATTTGAGTTCCTTCAAACTCATGTCACCTTTCTAGGTTATGTAATTTCCGCTGCAGGGTTCTCCATGGATCCTGACAAATTATCTACAGTTCTGCAGTGGCCTGTCCTGTTGGTATTCGGTCTATTCAACATTTTTTGCGCTTTGCCAATTACTATAAAAAGTTTATTAAAAACTTTCAATAAACTTAAACAAGGAAGTTAATTAAAAAAAACTTCCTTGGTCAAACCAATCATGGACATGACCAGTAAGGAGAATGATCCACTCTATTGGTCACCAACTGAAATTAAGGCCTTTTTAAAGTCTTAAGACTGCCTTTGCTGCTGCCCCGCTTCTGGCTCATCCTAAACCTGCTCTGCCTTTAATTCTAGAGGTTGATGCATCTGAGACAGGAGTAGGCGCTCTCTTGTCTCAACCTCCTATGCCTGAGGGTTCCTTGCATCCCTGCAATTTCTTCTCTAAGAAATTGTCTCCAGTGGAGTGCAAATTGGTGACAGGGAATTACTGGCCATAATTTTGGCACTCAAGAAATGGAGGCACCTTCTCGAGGGTACTAGCACAAGAACTCGACTTACCTATCTGAAGCTAAACGCTTATCGCCCTGACAGGGCAGATGGGAGCTATTTTTGTCTCGGTTTAATTATGTGGTCTCTTACCTGCCTGGTAGTAAGAATGTTAGGGCCTATGCCCTCTCTCGATAATTTTCGCCTCTGTCCAAGGAGGAGTCTGTATCCACTCCAGTTATACCTCCTGACCATATTTTGGCCACCATAGATACCAATTTAAATTCTCCCTGGGGGGAGATCCTGGCTGCACAAACAAATGCCCCTCCAGAGAAACCTTATGGCAAGTGCTTTGTACTTAAGAATCTTTACACCAAACTGTTGCACACTTACCACTGTCCTAAAGCTGCAGGTCACTCAGGTATGAACCAAATGATTTGGTCTGTCACTCGACAATTCTGGTGACCAAGTCTTTGTTCTGATGTTGCTGTGTATTTTACCTCCTGCTCAGTCTGTGCACAGAATAAGACTCCTCGACGTCTTCCTGTGGGTCTATTCCAACCTATTGCTAATGGTGAGCATCCTTGGACACATCTATCTATGGACTTCATTGTTGACCTTCCTGTTTCAAATGGCAATACTGTTATCCTGATGGTTGTAGACCGTTTTTCCAAAATGTTACATTGCATTCCCTTGAAGAAGCTGCCAACCGCTCAGGAGCTTGCTGCAATTTTTGCTCAGGAGGTCTTTCATTTACATGGGTTAACCAAGGAGATAGTCTCAGACCAAGGTAGCCAGTTTGTTTTCAGATTTTGGCGTTCCTTATGTGCCCAAATAGGGATCCAGCTTTCATTCTCATCTGCCTATCACCCTCAATCTAATGGGGCTGTGGAATGGTTGAACCAAGCTCTCCATTGTTATGTCTCAGATCACCACAATAACTGGTCTGACCTGTTACCTTGGGCGGAGTTCGCTTGTAATAGTGCTATCAATGCTTCCTCCCAATTGTCCTCGTTCATGGCGAACTATGGTTTCAACCTTTCTTGCTGCCCAATTCGTTCATGTGTCAGGGTATTCGGGCTGTGGAGGAGCATCTCCGGCAAATCCGTTCCACTTGGGTGCAGATTCAAGATTTTCTTTGTTGGTCTATGCAGCACCAAAAGTTCCAGGCTGATCATAGGTGTTTACCCATGCCGACCTACCAGGTCGGGGAGAGGGTTTGGCTGTCATCCCACAACTTGAACCTTTGTGTGCCTTCCAATAAACTGGCTATGTTGGTCCTTTTCGAATACTCTGAAGGATCAATTCTGTTGCCTATGCTCTTGACCTTCCTTCTGCAATGCACATCTCCAATGTTTTTCATGTCTCCCTCTTGAAACCATTGGTTTGTAATTGGTTTACCACTATATTGCCTCATCCCCATCCTATTTCTGTTGACAACCATGAAGAATATGAGGTCAGCAGCATTATTGACTCTTGTATGTCCAGAGGTCGTGTACAGTATTTGGTTCGTTGGAAGGGTTACGGTCCAGAGGAGCGCTCATGGGTTCCCTCCTCTGATGTTCATGCTCCCGCCATTCTCTGTGCCTTCCATGCCCGCTTCCCCAATAAGCCTTTTGTCCTCCCACGGGGAAGGAGTCGTTGAGGGGAGGTTACTGTCAGGGTTTCACCCTGCTTTTGTTTGTTATTTGCTGCTTGTCTGCAATTTTTACTCACCTGTCTCTCTCCTTGCCTGCTGCAGAGTGTTTAATGCTGCTCACAACACCCAGGCGCCCTCTTATGGCCAAACTAGAGAACATCATCAGTGAGAGACAGGTTGCAGTCCCAGAATTATGATGTCATCCCTTACTATTTAAAGTGCCTCAGCTCAGTCTGCCTTGGCTCTTGCGTTGTCTCAGACTTCTTTGTGAGTTCCTACATTCCTGTGTTTAACCTGGCTTATTTGACGTCCCTTCTGGTGCCTGATCCCTGGCTTGTTCCGGACTCTGCTGATCTTTGTGTTCCTGACCCCCACTCGTCTGACTACTCGCTTTCGCTCCTGAACTGGCTCTTCTGTCTATTAGCTCTGGCTTTGACTCCTGGCTTGTCATTTGGCTTTTGGACTCTTTATTATTTTTTGTGATTATTTAATAAAGGTGTGATTATTTTAGCATTTCACGTCTCTGTCTGATTCCTGGTACCCTGATAGTTTGTCATAGTTATTCATTTTATAATAATTCTTATTTCATTCTTAATCAATATTACTCTTACAGTATAGCTAATTAAAATAAGCTTTTATCAAGCCTCTCATCTATAATAAATTTGTCTTTCTTCTTGAATACTAGAAGAATTGATCAATAGTTATGTAGTCTTAAAAAAATAGTGTCAGACCCCCATACTTGCTCCGAGCATGCCAAGAAGCAGTTTAGTGCAGAGGGTTGTCCCAGATCCGCTATCTTCTGGTGTGTTCCTCTGTGGGGGATTGCAGTACTGAGGTTAGCATAGTGGTGAGGAGGAGTACACTAAAGATAGAGTGGCTGTGGCTCCAATTAAAGATGCTGGCAGTGAAGATACACTCTCTAAGGATAGTCTGGCTGTGGCCTCTATTGAATTTACTGGAATTAAGGAAATAGTGACCTGTGCTATGCTCTACTGGAACCTAATTGACCACTTGATGAGCTAATGACAAGAGATATATGCGTGTACCCACCAGTCACCAGATAGCTCCGAGAAGTGCATTGCTGCTGTTAAGGATATGTATTTATATATGCTTTTAAACAAAGATAACGCAGGGAAAAAAAGTAAATTTGATATTAGAACTAAAATTAATAATCTCTTAAAATAACATGCCCTATCTGAACAATGAAAATTTATATTTGACTTTCATGTCCTTTAAAAATTAACATTTATAGAGCCAAAGAAAACAAAAACTTTTTTTTGCTGTTGTTCCTGCCAATGGTCAATCATAAAAGTTAAGGATAATTTTTACCTCCTGAAATTAGGTGAATGTGTCAAAGAAAATCCTTATAAAGTAAGCACTTGTTTGTGAGAGGGTAACCTTAGGATCTGCATTTACATGAGTCACTGTATTAACGATTTTGTATTCAACTCTATGTCCCTTTAAAAGATGCTACTGTATGTTGCAACTCTTAGAGAAGGAATTGCTTGGGGGCATCTAATGAATGTTACCAGACAGGATTTACACATCCAGCTTATATTTAAAAAAAAAATAATAAAAAAATAGAACAAGTTGCTCAGGCAATGTAATCTATTTCTTCATTGCATTATAGCTTTTCAAATTGCTATGTACACACAAATGAAGAACCTTAATATTTTTTTATTTTTTTTTAGTAAGACATAATTAAAATCTAGATTGGAGTATATAAAAAAGGAACAAAAGAAAATGAGATATTGTATGATTCTGAAACTTTTTATACAATGTATCTTATGAACAGTATTTTAACACTAGATTCATGAAAACCTGTTCAAAGTGATCTGTTCAGTTTACTTACAAAAAAGTGTATATCACTGTATTAAACATGTAACATCCCAGTATATACAGCCAGTATTATCACATATAGAGCATGACAATACCCAGTTAACAGCAACAGCACAGAGCCACGTCAGGGAGACTTACTTGCTCCGCTGAAGGGATGTCTTGTTTATTGCAATCAACTAAAGGCAACCAAGGTAATAAAACCTCTCATACATCCAGCTATGCTGTGCCTCTACCACTCCTGGTCCTAGGTGAATAAGAATTCCGGTGTGCCACAAGTAGTCAGACCTTCACTCCCGATACAACCTCTGTGCAAGAAGACAGGCCACAGGGGAAGCACGTATCCTCCAATCATTCACGGTCTCTCTCCAAACACTGGCTGGGATCTGGATGCTACAACCACCGCTACCTTGGTCTGGCTCTGAGCAGCAGACAAGAAAAAAGGGCAGTGGTAGTATTAAAAGTTAAACACTTTATTAAAGGGATATGAAATCCAAAAATGTTCTTTTTTGATTCCGACAGAGCATACAATATTAAAAAGTTTCCAATTTACTTTTATTATCAAATTTGCTTCGTTCCCAAGATATTCTGTGCTAAATATATGCATTAGGTAGGCATCTGGATAACTACATGGCAGGAAATAGTGCTGCCAAATAGTGAGCTTGCAAATGGATAACATTCTTGTAAAAAGGCTGCCAAATAGTGCTCCAGAAATGGGTTGGCTCTTAAGCATACATCCCTGCTTTTCAACAATATATACCAAGAGAACCTAAGAAAAATGTATACTAGAACTAAATTAGAAAGTTGTTTAACGTCACATGCCGTAACTGAATCATGAAATTAACATTTTGGGTTTCATATCCCATAAAATAAATATTTAAAAGTTCAGAAGAGTTACTTTCATACATGCATATAAGAAATAAAAGGGAATAGCCACAATGTGAAATTATAAACTAAAAAAATCCCTAATACTAACACAGGTTAATACAAATGGCAGACAAATAAAACATGGTGAATAAGAGTACAATTACAAGGGGAAAGAGTTATGTGCCTCAGATGGAAAGCATATTAAGAAAGAAATTATTCTCAAAAATTAATCAAATCGTGTTCAGAGTTTTAGTCATAAGGTACATGCATCTGCAATGCAAAACTCCAAAACATTTCATTTTTGTGTAGTAATTTAATCCTATCACTACCACCCATGCTTGGGTCTGAAAACCTTTTCAATGGCTTGCAAGCTGAAAATCAAGACCAATGAATTGTGTTGTCTAACAAAGTGGTGCACTAATAGTATTTTTGAGGTGCCAACTTTAATAAAAGATTAATGTTCCCACATTCTGGAACGTGCATCCATGGGCGTTAACCCAATGTACTGAAGCTTGCACTCAGTACAAGTGATAATGTTAATGATATAACAGACAAGACTGAACCTGCAATCTCTCACTACTAACCTCTAAAACTATCAGATAACTCTCAGTTTTGTCAAACTTTTCTTAATAATCTTTTCTTAAGTTCCTGCACTTGTGTATTGTTAGTCTCACATTTTGAGCAGTTTCTTTCTATCCTGAAAACTGCATAAGGCATGTGGCGAGGGTGACAGCTCTTGGCATGTAGCAGAGTATTCTCAGCTAAGGTTTTCCTATAGATGTTAGTAGTAACTCTACCATCCATGTGGCCAGACAAAGTTAAATCCAAATAATTCATGTCACTTCAAAAGTAAACCTTAAACCCAGATCATTATTGTTGATCCACTGTACAAACAACTGGATTTCTTCCCTTTGCCCACATCATACTAGTAACAAGTCATCTATAAAATATCTGTAGAACTATATCTTTTCCCGGAAGGGGTTCAAATCTCCAAGGATAGGAGGGGCATAGGAGGAGGGCAAACTTGACCCCATGGCAATCGCACATCTCTGAAAATAAAGAAAAAACCTCAAACATAAAAGAAAGAAAAGAGTAATAGATTTAACAAACGTTTGACATTCTTGTATATAGTTGGAAAATCTAGTCAAAAAGAAGTGTAAATCTTCTAATCCCTTATCGTGAGCCGACACATAGAAAGCTAGTCAGAAATATCGCTGTGTATCCAAGGAAAATTACTCCATCTAATTCAAAACTTGTTTGTTATCTTTAAAGTAACTAGGCAAGGCAACCACAAAGGGGTGCAAAATCCCAAGTAACCATTGGGACAATGTTCAAACAGGGACCCTATGCCGCTAACAATGGGCCAACCTGTAACATTGGTGAGTGTCTTGTGAACTTTGGAGAGACAGTGGAACATAGGCACTAAAGTACTCAAATCAAATGTATCTCTATCAAAAAATACCTGTTCCTGTCCATTATCTAAAAGTTGTTGAAGTTACATCTTAAATCTATTAGTTCTATCACAATCTAATATTAGGTAACTACACAGCAAAGTGTAAAATAATGCATTTAGGGAAGAAAAATCCAAATGTTAATTACAGACTCAATGACACTTTACTGACTGTTACAGATGAGGAACAGGACTTGGGAATTATTATTTCAGATGATTTAAAACTTAGTAAACAATGTAGTAATGCAGCGAGTAAGGCTAGCAGAATGCTTGGATGTATTGGTAGAGGTATTTACAGCAGAAATAGTAAGGTTCTTATGCCACTTTATAGATCATTAGTTAGGCCTCATCTTGAGTATTGTGTTCAGTTCTGGAGGCCATATCTTCAGAAGGATATTTACAAACTTGAATCTGTGCAAAGGAGGGCTACCAAAATGGTACAAGGTTTAAAAAATAAAACTTACCAGGATAGGCTCAATGACCTAAATATGTATAGCTTAGAGGAGAGAAGGGAAAGAGGTGATATGATAGCAACTTTCAAGTACATTAAAGGGTTTAGTAAAACTGAGGCTGTGGGTATTTTACATAAAATGGAAAATTCAAGAACAAGGGGTCATGAGCTCAAGCTAAAGGGTAGTAGATTCAGGAGTAATTTGAGGAAGCACTTCTTTACAGAAAGAGTGATTGATTTATGGAATAAACTTCCTCAAGAGGTAGTAGCAACAAACACTGTGGGGGACTTTAAAAATGCATGGGACAAGCATAGGGCTATCCTACAAACTAGATAAGTTTATACTGTTAGGTAAGGTCGGGCAGACTTGCTGGGCTTATGGCTCTTATCTGCCGTCAATATCTATGTAACTATTTCTATCATTTAACTGACATAATACCTCGCTGATCTTGTCTGTTCAAAACTACCACCGTTCCACCCTTGTCAGCTGCTTTTACTACATTGTTCAAGTTAACATTTAAAGCGGCAGTCTAGTCAAAATTAAACTTTCATGATTTATATAGGGCATGCATTTTTAAACAACTTTCCAGTTTACTTTTATCACATTGAGCATGGTTGCTAATTTAGATATTTAGGGCCAGATTACAAGTGGAGCATAATTTAACGTTCCCGCTCGAGCATTAACTGAGCTAGAAGTAAGCTTTGCGCTAACCTGATGCACGTAAAAAAATGATCTTAGAATATCACACATGATAATGTATTCACCCATAGAAGTCAAAGGAGCAAAAAAGTGGAGAAATAAATAACACCCTACTCATGCACAAACACGACTACATATTCTCAAGGGCACTAACCTGACATGAAAATATGAATATTTCACATTCCAATGTTCTTCACATTGCACAATATGTTCTATTTATTCATAAATACATATTTCTACATATATTTGATGTTTTGTTTCTAAAATATATTTTTATACATATATATATATATATATATATATATATATATATATATATATATATATATATATAAAATTATATATAGGTATAGATATATACAGAAATATGTAGAATATTTATTTCAAAATACATCCTATATTATAAAAGGCTAGGTATGTTTATCTGACGCAGTCTTGCGCAGTAGAGACTGCAGCGTGAGACAAACATACCTGGCCTTAACCACTTAATGACCAGCGCCAATGCGCAGTAGAGACTGGGCAAGACAAGCACAAGGACAGCACTGGTCGTTAAGCCCTGGGCCTCTCTCTGCCACGATCTTGCTATTTCTGCATGCCCAAAAAATGGGGAAGTACAGAAATAGTCTTGCAGAGGTACTGAAACATAGAGGGACATTCTGTGTCCCTCTCGCAATCGGGCAGTGGTGGTGCCGATCGTTGGTGGCGTGGGAAGGTTAGGAGGGAGGCGGGTGGGCAGCCCATCGTTGGAGGGGGCAGGAGGGAGTGGGAGCGTGTGGGACCACTGTGCTGCAAGAAAAAAAATGTTGAGATAGGGATAGAGGGATAGGGGTAGAGGGATAGAGATAGAGGGATAGAGATAGAGGGATAGAGATAGAGGGATAGGGATAAATGGATAGAGATAGAGGGATAGATTGATAGAGGGATGGGATAGAGGGATAAAGATAGAGGGATAGAGATAGAGAGATAGGGATAGATTGATAGAGGGATAGGGATAGATAGATAGATAGATAGATAGATAGATAGATAGATAGATAGATAGATATAGGGATAGATGGATTGATGGATAGGGATAAATGGACAGTGATAGAATGATATAGATAGAGGGATAGGGATAGATGGAAATAGGGATTGATGGATAGAGGGATAGGGATATGGATAGAGATAGAGGGATACATTGAAAGAGGAATGGGATAGAGGGATAAAGATAAAGGGATAGGGATAGAGATAGAGGGATAGGGATAGAGATAGAGGGATAGGGATAGACGGATAGAGGGATAGGAATAGATGGATAGAGATAGAGGGATACATGGATATGGATAGAGGGATAGGGATAGATGGATAGATGGATTGATGGATAGAGGAATATTGATAGAGGGATATTGATAGAGGGATATTGAGATAAAAGTGCAAAAGTGCATAATGCCTCCTAAGAGGTATATTTATTTTCTTACACATTTTGGCCTGTGTACATGGGCTTTAATACTAGTAGAACATATTCTGCTATGTGCATTGGAATGTGAAATATTTACTGTAGACACACAGTATAACACTTTATTAAATATACCTAGAATTACCTGGGTAAAAACGGACATTACCCAAGTGACTGTGGGTAAAGCCTGGTGCACTGTAATTTCCCCATCTATACTATTTCTTTTGCCTCCACCTGGGGGTTTCAAGGAAGGCGCCCCCAAGGCGGAGGCAAAAAAGATAGTAAAGATGCGTGAATTACAATGAATGCTATATATGTTTGAGGGGATTTATGATCATACATCGGGCTTTACCCACAGCCACTTGGGTAATGTCCATATTACCCGGGTAATCCTTGGATTACCCAATATCTGACTTTACCCATATATATACACACACACACATACATATATAGACATGTATATGTATCTATGTCTATGTTAAAGCCCTTTGGCTGCCATTTTTTTCTTACACCTGAGACTTTGAGTCCTTATAACTTTTTCTGTGCAATATTTTTAAATATTTTTTTTATAGATGGTGTTATTATGAGTATAACTGCACTTTGTAATGTATTTTTGATGTCTTTTGTGACACTTATTTGTTTCGCGAAACAGCTAACTAGAGCTCTGAGGTTGCGCTAACCTGATGTGCATTAACTTCGATTCAATTTCTAATAAGAGCAGAAAACCTAACACGCGCAAACTTCCGCGATAAACCTCTTTTCGCTCACGCGTAACTGTTAACGCGCCACTCGTAATCTAGCCCTTAGTATTTTCACCTAATGAAAGTATGTCACTTTAAGAAGGGTTAGCCACTTATATGTTTTTAACCAATTGACTAGCATAAGCCCCTTTAATTTCAAGATGATCACTTTCACCTAGATTACCAGTATTGCCCTAAACAGGGTGCGAAACTAATGCCAAAAAAGTTGAGTTATTTCACCCTCCATAGCGCTGCCATTACGAGGTACTAAAAAGCCTCCTTGTGCGTGCGATATGGTGGTGTTAAGCTCCATACCGCACAATATCCAAGGGCTGCTTTGACGTGCTTGTGCATGCAACGCAACCCCATTGATGTCTATGGGGCAAAAAAGTAAAATTTTAACCTAACACCCTAACATAAACCCCAAGTCTAAACACCCCTTATTCGCCGCCCCCGTCATCGCCGACACCAAAATAAAGTTATTGACTCCTAATCTGCCACTACCGACATCGCCGCCACTAATAAAAGTTATTAACCCCTATTCCGCCGCTCACCGACACTATGATAAAGTTATTAACCCCTAAACCTCCGGCCTCCCACATCTCCACAACTAAATAAACCTATTAACCCCTAAACCTCAGGCCTCCCACAGCTCTGCAACTAAATAAACCTATTAACCACTAAACCACTGGCCTTCACAATGCAAAACCCTAAATTAAACTATTAACCCTTAAACCTCACTCCCCCCCTAACTTTAAATTAAAATTACAATATAACTATATTTATATAAATAAAAGCTTACCTGTGAAATAAAAAAAAAACCTAAGTTTAAACTTAGAAATAAAATTAACCTAACATAATTATTCTAATAAAATAAAAAATACTACCAATTAAAATATCTAAATTACAAATTTAAAAAAACACTAACACAAAGAAAAAAAAGAAAAAATCTAAACTTACAAAAAATAATAAATACTAAATTGCGAAAAATAAAAAACACTAAGCTTACAAAAAATAATAAAAGAAATTATCCAAAATAAAAACAATTACACCTAATCTAACAGCCCTATAAAAATAAAAAATCCCCTCAAAATAAAAACACCCCCTAGCCAGGGGCGTATTACAGCATAGGTCAAGGCCGGTGCCTTTTGCGGCACCTTTTGGGGGGCGGCACTTTTCCACACCGGCACTGAACTTCATAACACAGCTTAAAATTTTTTTTATTTTTTTTTCAAGTGGCTTACCGCCGAGGTCCCGTGACCATTTTTAACTAGCCCGGCCGCACATCATGGCTAAGTTAAACTTCCTGGAAGTCTAGAGTTGAAGCCGGGAGTCACGCATGTGCGCACGTGATCTCCCAGGCCAGGCGGCAATGGAGGTGACTGAGACTGAGTCACTAGTCCTGATGTGGAGCGGCGCCGGAGACAGTGACTACTGTGAGCACTGACAGTGAGCTGAGGACAGTGGTGGACTGAGCAACGAACTCAGGTAGGGATCCATCCAACTCAGGCTGCCAGCCACAGAGTCACTTTTGATGCGATTGCGTTGCGATTAGTTTCTGACACTGATAGGGTTAGGCTAGAGACTAGTTTATCACAGACTTTCCCTCCCTAAAAAAGGTTGATTTTTTAAAATATCAATTCACCTTGTTTTAGTGTAGTCGGATGTACAGGTTGTTAGCAGACGCCATTCCCCTCCTGAGTACCATAACTAAAGTTAAAGTTTAACCATTTGGTTGCCAACAAAAGGGTAAAGTTATTACTGAATTACTCTGTAAAATATAGTGCAAAATATGTTAAAGGGACAGTCTACACCAGCATTTTTATTGTTTGAAAAGATAGATAATCCCTTTATTACCCATTCCCCAGTTTTGCATAACCAACACAGTTATATTAATATACTTTTAACCTCTGTGATTATCTTGTATCTAAGCCTCTGCAACTGCCCCTTTATTTCAATTCTATTGACAGACTTGCAGTTTAGCCAATCAGTGCCTGCTCCCAGATAACTTCACATGCACGAGTACAGTGTTTTCTATATCAAACACGTGAACTAACACCCTCTAGTGGTGAAAAACTGTTAAAATGCATTCTGAAAAGAGGTGGCCTTCAAGGTCTAAGAAATTAGCATATGAACTTCCTAGGTTAAGCTTTCAACTAAGAATACCAAGAGAACAAAGCAAAATTGGTGATAAAAGTAAATTGGAAAATTGTTTAAAATGACATGCCCTATCTGAATCATGAAAGTTTATTTTGGTCTAGACTGTCCCTTTAAACACTTCTGCATGCAGATTCCCCTGTATGTATGAGTATCCTGTTAACCTTCCTCTAATATTTAGGAATTGTCATTTAAACTTTGGTCACCTGTGCCACTAACAAATTTGAGTTTTATTTGACTAAGATGTCTGTGGATTTGAGTCCAGTTATGTATGCCTATCATTGCCACAGTCAGTCATTATGATAAATTCAGAAGTGCCAGGTCAGATTGATGTGTATGCAAGCTTTTTACTATCCCTGGCTGGTGAAAATGTAATTTTAAAATGCAGCAAAAAAAAATAAAAAAAAATCATATTACTCCCTGACCAAAAAAGATATATGGCCAAAAATAACCTAAATCAAGGGGGGGAGGGTGGAGATAGGGGGGGGGGGGCAGCAGGATTCTGAGTGCCTAGGGCAGCACAAAACCTAAATATGCTACAGGTAAAAGACTGATTTCTTTGGGGGGCAATGCCCAGCAAAAGGCCCTTTTAAGGGCTATTGGCAGTTTAGTGTAGGCTAGGGTTTTTTTTATTTTGGGGGGCTTTTTATTTTGATCAGGCTATTAGATTAGGAGTGATTTGTTTTTATTTTTGATAATTTCTTTTTTCATTTTGTGTAATTTAGTGTTTATTATTTTTTGTAATTTAGATAAATATATTTTTTTAATTTAAAGGGACACTGAATCCAATTTTTTCTTTTGTGATTCAGATAGAGCATGCGATTTTAAGCAACTTTGCAATTTACTCCTACTATCAATTTTCTTCATTATATTGCTATATTTATTTGAAAAAGAAGGCATCTAAGCTTTTTTTTTTTCAGTACTTCGGACAGCACTTTTTTATTGGTGGATGAATTTATCCACCAATCAGCAAGAACAACCCAGGTTGTTCACCAAAAATGGGCCGGCATCTAAACTTACATTCTTGCATTTCAAATAAAGATACCAAGAGAATGAAGATAATTTGATAACAGGAGTAAACTAGAAAGTTGCTTAAAATCTCATGCTCTATCTGAATCACGAAAGAAAAAATTTGGGTTCAGTGTCCCTTTAATTTTATTAATTTTATTGTAATGTTAGGTGTTAGTGTGAGGCCGGTTCGGTTTTATTTTACAGGTAAATTTGTATTTATTTTAACTAGGTAGTTAGTAAATAGTTAATAGCTATTTAATAACTAGTCTACCTAGTTAAAATAAATACAAACTTACCTGTGAAATAAAAATAAAACATAAGCTAGATACAATATAAACTATTAGTTATATTGTAGCTATCTTAGGTTTTATTTTACAGGTATTTATTTAGTTTTAAATAGGAATAATGTAGGTATTAATTGTAATATTTATTTGGAATTATTTTAATTATGTTAAAGTTAGTGGGTGTTAGGGTTAGGGTTACATTAGGGTTAGGCTTAGACTTAGGGTTATGTTTAGGGGTTAATAACTTTAGTATAGTGGCGGCGACATTGGGGGCAGCAGATTAGGGGTTAATAAGTATAGTTAGGTTGCGGCGATTTTGGGGGCTGCAGATTAGGGGTTAATAACAGTAATGTAGGTTGCGGCGATGTTAGGGACAGCAGATTAGGGGTTAATAAGTGTAGTTAGGTTGCTGCGATTTTGGGGACAGCAGATTAGGGGTTAATAACAGTAATGTAGGTTGCGGCGATGTTAGGGACAGCAGATTAGGGGTTAATAAGTGTATGTAGGTGGCGACGACATTGAGGGCAGCAGATTAGGGGTTAATAATATTTAACTAGTGTTTGTGATGCAGGAGTGCGGTGGTTTAGGGGTTAATATGTTTATTATAGTGGCGGCGATGTCCGGAGTTGTAGATTAGGGGTTAATCATTTTATTTTAGTATTTGCGATGCGGGAGGGCCTAGATTTAGGGGTTAATAGGTAGTTTATGGGTGTTTAGTGTACTTTGTAACACTTAAGTTATGAGTTTTATGCTACAGCTTTGTAGCGTAAAACTCAGAACTACTGACTTTAGATGGCGGTACGAATCTTGTCGGTATAGGCTGTACCGCTCACTTTTTGGCCTGCCAGGGAAAACTTGTGATACCAGCGCTATACATACACATGTCTAAAGATGTATACGTATATATATATACTGTATGTATATATATATATAAATATAAATATATATATATATATATATAATTAGTGATGTCCCGAACTGTTCGCCCGCGAACGGTTCCCAGCGAACATAGCTTGTTCGCGTTCGCGTCTGCGGGCGAACACATGGCGATGTTCAATCCGCCCCTATGTGTCATCATTGAGGAAACTTTGACCCTGTATGTCACAGCCGTCTGATACATTAGAGCCAATCAACATCAGACACTCCCTCACAGACCCTCCCAGCTACTCGGAATCCGCCATTTTAGACTCATAACGACCTTGCTTTCTTAATGAGAGGACGTGTTGTGTTTTTGCTCCTGACATTAATAGGAAAAACATAGCTAGGCTAGTGTATTTAGTGTCCACTACAGTCCAGAAGGATTCCACTCATCTCTGCTGCAAGGACAGCACCCCAAAAAGCCCTTTTTAGGGCTATATATCGTGCCTTTTTTTTTTTTTTTTCATATTTTTTTTATTAGCATTTGCCTGGCTTTCAGCCTGTGTGTTTAAGGCTCACAGCATATGCTGTGACTACTGCCACCACTGATATCTCTCTAACAACATTAGTTTAAATTTAACTAACCAAAAATTTTAATTATTTTGCTAGTGTAATTTTTTTTCATTTTCTATCAGGCCTGTGTCACACAGCATATACTCTGGTTCATTGCTCTGTGCCAGCCACCAGTGTTAATATCCGTTTATAACATTATTTTAAATAAAAAAAAAATAAAAAAATATTTTGCTAGTGTAATCTAATTACATTTACTATCAGGCCTGTGTCTGTCAGGCTCACTCAGCATTAATATACCTCTTTTTTTCAGTCTTTTGGTTAATTGGTCTGTGCCAGGCAGCCACCCAGCACTCATATCTTCTTCACCTTAATTTAACTATAAAAAAAAAAAGTTTAAATTTTTTTGATAGTGTAATCTAATATAATTTCCTATCAGGCCTGTGTGTTTTGCTGACATACAGAGCCTACTGTGTTTACTTGCTGCCCTCCCTAGTCTATGAGCCACGACTCATATGTGTTTAACCTTTTTTTAATTCCCCCCCCCATAAAAATAATTTAAATAATTTTTCTAGTGTAATCTAATAGTATTTTCTATCAGGCGTGTGTGTTTATCTGACTTACAGATCCTACTGTTTATAAAAGCTGCCCTTCCAAGGCTATCACCCATGACTCATATGTATGTGCTTAACCTTTTTCTTTAAATTGCCAAAAAAAAGTATTTAAATCATTATGCTAGTGTAATCTATTTTTATTTTCTATCAGGCCTGTGTCTAACTGTCTATCTGACTTACTCAGCATACTGTTGTTAATTGCTGCCCTACGTAGCAGCCAGCCAGTGCGACCACTCATATGTGCATTGCACTTCTTAACATTATTTTAATATTAAAATCTAAAATTTTAAAATATTTTGCTAGTGTAATCTAACTCAATTTTCTATCAGGCCTGTGTTTTTGTCACTTACACAGCATACTTTGTTAAATTGCTGCCCTACCTACCATCCACGACTCATATCTGCCAGCCTGTGTGCCAGGCCCAACTAGCCAATTAGTGGCACCAATCATAATTCTTGTAACAGTATAAAAAAAATTAAAATTCATAATTGTTTGGAGTGCAAATATTCAGTCTACTAGTGCGATTGAATTGCAGTTTCCTCCTGACTGCCAGCCTGTGTGCCAGTCACAAACTAGCTAATTAGTGCCACCAATTCTAGTTGTTGTAAAAGTATTGTTAATCTTTAAAATTCCAAATTGATCGCTTGTGATTCATCAGTTTGCTCGTGCCATTGAATTGCACTTTCCTCCTGCCTGCCAGCGTGTTTTCCAGACCCAACTAGCCAATTAGTGGCACCAATCATAATTCTTGTAACAGTATCTAAAAATTTAAAAATCTCCTAGTGCCATTGAATTGCATTTTCCTCCTGCCTGCCAGCCTGTGTGCCAGGCCGACTTTCAAAATATTTACACCAATCATATTTGTCACAGTATTTTTTTTTTTTTTTAAATAATTTTTTTATTGAGGTTTAAATGCAATACAACAAATAGGTAACATGAAAATAAGAAAGTTACAATAGTCACTATATCATCAAATAGAATCCAGTTTGTTGCACAGCGAAAATAATGGACACAAATTGGAAATAAACCTCACATTTTCCATTTTTTGTTATCAATAAACTTGAACATTTTCAAATGTTATTTTGAATTGAGATAATCTGTAAACATATAAAACTTATTTAGCAACATAAGTAAAATTAGAGAATGTTTCATTGATACCCAAACAAATGAGAAAAAGAAACAATAGACAGTGGATCCAATTATAAGTACTAGCAGAATATATGAGTATATAGAAGATTTATGCAAACTTGGGAGTGAGATTATGGAATATAGTTTACCTGTGGTAACTCTAATATTGAATAGTTTACATAAGGATATAAATATTCAAAAGAACACTTGTACACATTAAAAGAATTATAAAAATATTATGGAATAGCATGGATGTTAAGGTATACATTCAATTTAGATTCCTTTTTTTTTATCAACAAATTTGAATTTGCTGTAGAGTAAGCTGTATGCATATGGATAACTTATATAAAAGAGGTAAAGATTACTCAGCTTATACCCAACATAGTGCGTGAAAAGTTAAACAATAAACTTTGGATTCAATTATGTAAGAACTGTTAATGTATGTACAAACTTATAGGATCCACTCAAACATGGGTATCTGATAAAAAACTTAAACCTTGACTTAAAGGAAGTACTGATCAACCATGCTAGGCTAAGTAGGGGAGATAGGTAAAGTCAGCACTATGATAGAATTCAAGAATTGCTATAGTGGTTGCGGTATAGACAAGACAAACCGCGAAGTTAATACTCCTAGAATAGGAGGCCTATTATTGTGGGGGGGGGGGGGGGAGGTGGTGGTAAATTAAATAGGTTAAACAGGGTATGTCAGAGAATCGTACATTTCTAGGGTATGGAAGATAAGCTACTGCATCCTAACTGAAAATAGGTTACAATCAAACAGTTTTAAGAGCGTGATATATATTGTATACTTAGGAAAATGATGTCTCCAAATAAAAACAAGATAGACTGTTGCATCATGACTCAGAATAAGCAAGCTTCAACATACCTAAAGATGCACATCCATAGAGAAAGTCTTGTGGGCAAATTAGTTACTAGTGGGTAAGTAAAAATTAGTTAGTTTACACGTAAGGTTGATATAATTGGTATAGGCCACAAATTATAGCGGTTGTGCAGGTCCAGCCTGCACTAAAGGCATGTCAAATTCTTTAAAGAAATGTTGTGTGTTACAATATGGCGATGAGCACAGTACCTGGTTATGCATTTTAAATCTAACACATATATGCTGCCTATTCTTTTGCCACACATCTACTAAGACCCATCTAACCCTAGTAATAAACAGTCATCCGGGGCCACCAATTACTGGTATGCCCCAGACGACTAGTACATCCCCAGTCTGTATATAAACTACAAACTTTATCCATAGATAAGAAAATGGAAAGGCTCAGACATCCCGGCCGCAGACATCCAAGCCCCTGGCACATTAACAAAATAGAACAATATATAGATATACAGCTGGGGACACCATGTCAAGCATCACATTAGCTGTCTGTGCTGTGTTATTTATGCAAATAAAGCGAAGAAACAACCAAGTGTGGCAGACCAGCACATGTTAAGATTATTAGAGAGCTATCTAGGCCCAGTAATATATTTCACAATTTATTTCATGCCGGGCTACATAGATATCTCCTAGAGAGAACACTTGTGACTAAGCTGGTTCTGGCAAGTAACATGACTTTTACCATAAAATACTAACAAACTCAATCAAAAATAACATAGAGAGAGATAGATGTGCCTACATAAGGTATTTGTTTGCAAAGTCTTTTGTGAGACTTGTAACCATTTCAGAATGAAGCCGGTGCTAGAGAACCATATATTAAATGTTGGGGAGTTTGAATGAGACACAGGAACTGCACATGAGCTAAAGTAGGTGTCTAAGGGACATTTATCAAAGGCAGCCCAATCAGGCCAGAAGGACCTCCTTAGTAACGTACCTCTAGAGGGTAAATCCCAGCACACATCACTGAGCTACCTGTACACAAACAATGTAATATTAAGCTCATTATACCTTGTGCTGAGAATAATAGTGTGTATATTGTAAACAGCAAGGACCATAATCAGCCGCAACACATGCATATGGGGTACAATCAAAATCAGTATCTCTTAGTGCGTAGGCGATTTTAGCATATTAAGGGCAAAACTCAGAAAAACATAAGGAGTAAGAAGGTAAAACACAATAGTCCGTCTGACATCGACATAAAAATTCTGTATCAAAGTAACCAGTGAGTGTCTTGTAGATTATCAGTCAAAAGAAGGAAGACTTAAACTTCTGGAGAACTCATCTCCTTCTTACTGTGGGAAGCCCTGCCGTTTAGCCCACGCCGACTGCGGTAAGGGAACAGTGAACTGGACACTGGGCACATTGCAAGCGCAGCCATGCTCGCATATCCCCTGCGGAAGCTGTGCTGATGTTAATCATCTTAATACTTGTTCTAGGGTGCAACCCGGCAGGCACTATCAGGACACCAACGGACCGCAAAGGGTCATCACCTGTGTATAGACCGTCTCTCAGCAGGCCTGGAGAAGGCAGGCACTTCTCTGCAATGGGTTCTATGAACGCTCTCTCCTGTGGGTCGTGCGAAGTGGACTTCATAGATGGCCGTGCGGCATTCAGGCGCCTTCCCCCAATGACATCCATGGCTCCCACAGCTAGGTAGGAAGTTTGTAGATTGTACATCTTGCATACGCCGTAAACCTGCCTGGGGCGGTCAAGCTTTTGCTCCGGCACAGAACTGCTCACGTTTAGCTGAGAACTCTTGCGGTATATTATCGGGTCTGTGCCCTCTGCCGCTCCAGATATCAGATGGACCTCTCTTATAGGATGAACCCCAGTTGTAGGGAGTAGCTCGTCTAAACTGTGAAACATCTTCTCCTTAAAGTCATTTAGTAGTGCACGTGCCTGTGAGTAAAAATGTTCCATGTTTGGGCATATGAAAAAGAGCTCCATTTAGATCAGGCAGCATCTCTTGGGCCTACAGTCACTATCGCTTCGTGGCCAATCCAATCAATTAGGGTCTCAAAAGTTGCCGCAGTAGCTATATAAATTTGCCAACTGGGTTTTTAAAGTGGCTGCTTTCCCTATTTGTAAGTGCAGATCAGGAACTTTGCTTGGATCTGGGAAATATAGCCCCAAATCAATTTGTTTATCAGGAGCTCATGAACTGCACGTCTTGTCTCTTCTGTAGCTGGCTCCGCCCCCCGTCACAGTATTTTTAATAATTAAAAATTAAAAAATTTTGGTAAATGTTGTTCTGAATCCTCAGTTTGCTCGTGCCATTGAATTGCACTTTCCTCCTGCCTTGCAGCCTGTGTGCCAGGCTCACCTAGCAAATTATTGCCAGCAATCATATTTCTTTTAACAGTATTGCAAAAACTCTCAATCATCACTGTTTTGACTGTCAGTATTCAGTCTCCTAGTGTCCTTGAATTGCATTTACTTCCTGCCTGCCAGCCTGTGTGCCTGGCCGTCTTGCCAACTATTTACACCAATCATAATTGTTGTCACAGTATTGTTACTAATAAAAATTAAAAAGATTTGGATTGTTGTTCTTAATCCTCCTATTGCTCGTGCCACTGAATTGCACTTTTCTCCTGCCTGCCAGCCTGTGTGCCAGGCCGACTTTCAAAATATTTACACCAATCATATTTGTTGTCACAGTATTCTTAAAAATTAAAAATTAAAATATTTGGTAATTGTTTTTCTGAATACTCTGTTTGCTCGTGCCATTGAATTGCACTTTTCTCCTGCCTGCCAGCCTGTGTGCCAGGCCGACTTTCAAAATATTTACACAAATCATATATGTTGTCACAGTATTCTTAATAATTAAAAATTAAAAATGTTGTTAATTGTTGTTCTGAATCCTCAGTTTGCTCGTGCCATTGAATTGCACTTTCCTCCTGCCTTGCAGCGTGTGGGCCAGGCCCACCTAGCCAATTATTGCCAGCAATCATATTTCTTTTAACAGTATTGCAAAAATTGTCAATCATCACTGTTTTGAGTGTCAATCTGCATTCTACTAGTGCCCTTTAATTGCATTTACCTCCTGCCTGCCAGCCTGTGTGCCAGGCCGTCTTGCCAACTATTTACACCAATCATAATTGTTGTCACAGTATTGTTACTAATTAAAATGAAAAGTTTTTGGATTGTTGTTTCTAATTCTCAGTTTGCTCGTGCCATTGAATTGCACTTTTCTCCTGCCTGCCAGCCTGTGTGCCAGGCCGACTTTCAAAATATTTACACCAATCATATTTGTTGTCACAGTATTCTAAATAATTAAAAATTAAAATTTTTTGTAATTGTTGTTCTGAATCCTCAGTTTGCTCGTGCCATTGAATTGCACTTTCCTCCTGCCTGCCAGTCTGTTTTCCAGGCCCAACTAGCCAATTAGTGGCACCAATCATAATTCTTGTAACAGTATATAAAAAAGTAAAAATCATAATTTTTGGGACTGCAAATATTCAGTCTCCTAGTGCCATTGAATTGCATTTTCCTCCTGCCTGCCTGCCTGCCAGCCTGTATGACAGGCCGACTTTCAAAATATTTACACCAATTATATTTGTTGTCAAAGTATTCTTAAAAATTAAAAATTTTGGTAATTGTTTTTCTGAATCCTCAGTTTGCTTGTGCCATTGAATTGCACTTTTCTCCTGCCTGCCAGCCTGTGTTCCAGGCCGACTTTCAAAATATTTACACCAATCATATTTGTTGTCACAGTATTCTTAAAAATTAAAAATTCAAATTTTTGGTAATTGTTTTTCTGAATCCTCAGTTTGCTCGTGCCATTGAATTGCACTTTTCTCCTGCCTGCCAGCCTGTGTGCCAGGCCGACTTTCAAAATATTTACACCAATCATATATGTTGTCACAGTATTCTTAATAATTAAAAATTAAAAATTTTGTTAATTGTTGTTCTGAATCCTCAGTTTGCTCGTGCCATTGAATTGCACTTTCCTCCTGCCTTGCAGCCTGTGTGCCAGGCCCACCTATCCAATTATTGCCAGCAATCATATTTCTTTTAACAGTATTGCAAAAATTGTCAATCATCACTGTTTTGAGTGTCAATCTGCAGTCTCCTAGTGTCCTTGAATTGCATTTACCTCCTGTCTGCCAGCCTGTGTGCCAGGCCGTCTTGCCAACTATTTACACCAATCATAATTGTTGTCACAGTATTGTTACTAATTAAAATTAAAAGTTTTTGGATTGTTGTTTCTAATCCTCAGTTTGCTCATGCCATTGAATTGCACCTTTCTCCTGCCTGCCAGCCTGTGTGCCAGCCAGGCCAACTTTAAAAATATTTACACCAATCATATATGTTGTCACAGTATTCTTAATAATTAAAAATTTTAATTTTTGCTAATTGTTTTTCTGAATCCTCAGTTTGCTCGTGCCATTGCATTGCACTTTCCTCCTGCCTTGCAGCCTGTGTGCCAGGCCCACCTAGCCAATTATTGCCAGCAATCATATTTCTTTGAACAGTATTGCAAAAATTGTCAATCATCACTTTTTTGACTGTCAGTATTCAGTCTCCTAGTGTCCTTACCTTGAATTGCACTTTTCTCCTGCCTGCCAGCCTGTGTGCCAGGCCGTCTTGCCAACTATTTACACCAATCATAATTGTTGTCACAGTATTGTTACTAATTAAACATAACATTTTTTGGATTGTTGTGCTTAATCCTCAGTTTGCTCGTGCCATTGAATTGCACTTTTCTCCTGCCTGCCAGCCTGTGTGCCAGGCCGACTTTTAAAATATTTACACCAATCATATTTGTTGTCACAGTATTCTAAATAATTAAAAATTAAAATTTTTTGTAATTGTTGTTCTGAATCCTCAGTTTGCTCGTGCCATTGAATTGCACTTTCCTCCTGCCTGCCAGCCTGTGTGCCAGGCCCAAATAGCCAATTAGTGCCAGCAATCATATTTATTTTAACAGTATTGCAAAAATTGTCAATCATCACTGTTTTGAGTGTCAATCTGCATTCTACTAGTGCCCTTGAATTGCATTTTCCTACTGCCTGCCTGCCTGTGTGCCAGTCCCAACTAGCCAATTAGTGCCACCAATCATATTTCTTTTAACAGGATTGGAATTATTGTTAATCATAACTGTTTTGACTGTGATTCTTCAGTCTCCTAGTGCCATTGAATTGCAGTTTCCTTTCTCCCAGCGTGTGTGCCAGACAAGCCCATTTTCCAACTAGTGCCAACAATCATATTTGTTGTCACAGTACTTTTAATATTTTAAAAAATTAACACACAGCGTATACTGTGCCCACTTGCACAGTGCCACCACTCCTATAATTGGTGTTATAGTATTGTCAGTGTCCAAGTGGAATGGCTAACACAGGACACCCAATCTTCTTCAGCTTCCACTGTTAGTCCTCCTAACCTTGACGCACCATCTACATCCAGCTGTGCTTTGGGCAGGTCTCAAGTGACCAGTACCACTCGCCCGCCTGTCGCCACCACCAACACTAGCACCACAGCCGCTTCACTTGATCTGTCACATGTATGTAGATAACAGTGATCAGTCTCAGTCAAGCAGTATTACCGACAAGGAGGTACGGTGTGATGATGATGTTGTACCCGCTGCTGCTTCCTTTCTTGATGTGTCAGATACAAGTGAAGCGGTTGATGATGATGTGTCGGTGGATGTCACGTGGGTGCCTGCTAGAAGAGAAGAAGAAGAGGGGGAAGTTCAGATGGGGAGACAGAGAGGAGGAGGAGACGATTTGGAAGCATGGGGAGGTCGTCTCAAGGAGCTAGTGGCACAGTCAGACAGCATGCATCGGCACCCGGGGTCAGCCAGACAGCACGCTGACGCCCATCAACGCATGCTGTTGCCACCACCAGAATGCCGTCATCGCAGAGCTCAGCAGTGTGGCATTTTTTTTGTGTGTCTGCCTCTGACAACAGCGATGCCATTTGCAACCTGTGCCAAAAGAAACTGAGTCGTGGGAAGTCCAACACCCACCTAGGTACAACTGCGATGGTCTCACATCACAAACGCCGATGGGAAGAACACATGAGTAGAAGCAGCACACAAAGTGAAAGCCGCCCTCCTCCTCCTGCTCCAGCATCTTCAGCCACGTCAGCCAGTGCTGTCCTCCTTGCCCCCTCTCAACCATCCTCCACTCAGTCTCTCTTACGTAGCAGTTCCTGGTCATCTGCCCACAGTCAGCTGTCTGTCAAGGACATGTTTGAGCGTAAGAAGCCAATTTCTCAAAGTCACCCCCTTGCCCGGCGTCTGACAGCTGGCTTGTCTGAACTCTTAGCCCGCCAGCTTTTACCATACAAGCTGGTGGAGTCTGATGCATTTAAAAAATTTGTATCTATTGGGACACCGCAGTGGAAGGTACCTGGCAGAAATTTCTTTTCACAAAAGGCAATCCCAAACCTGTACTCTGTTGTGAGAAAGGAAGTTATGGCATGTCTGGCACACAGCGTTGGGGCAAGGGTCCATATGACCATGGATAGCTGGTCTGCAAAGCATGGTCAGGGCAGGTATATCACCTACACTGCGCATTGGGTAAACCTGCTGACTTCTGACAAGCATGGAATGCGTGGCTCTGCAGAAGAGTTGGTGACACCGCCACGACTTGCAGGCAGGCCTGCTGCTACCTCCTCTACTCCTCCTACTCCATCCTCTTCCCTAACCTCTTCCTCGGCTGAGTCCTCTTCAACTTCTGCTTCTTGCTCCACATCTATGGCACCCCCCAGCTCCCCAGGTACTATGCTACATCCCGTGTACGGCAGTGTCACGCCGTCTTGGGGTTGACTTGCCTGAAAGCGGAGAGTCACACCGCACCAGCACTCCTGACCGCCCTGAACGCACAGGTGGATCAGTGGCTGACTCCGCACCAACTGGAGATTGGCAAGGTTGTTTCTGACAATGGAAGTAATTTGGTGGCGGCATTGAAATTGGGCAAGTTGACACATGTGCCGTGCATGGCACATGTGTGTAATCTAATTGTACAACGATTTGTCCATAAGTACCCAGGCTTACAGGACGTCCTGAAGCAGGCCAGGCAGATGTGTGGCCATTTCAGGTGTTCCTACACGGCCATGGTGCACTTGTACGATATCCAGCATCAAAACAACCTGCCAGTGAGGCGCTTGATTTGCGACAGCCCGACACGGTGGAATTCAACACTCCTAATGTTTGACCGCCTGCTCCAACAAGAAAAAGCTGTTAATGAGTATTTGTATGACCGGGGTGCTAGGACAGCCTCTGGGGAGTTGGGGATATTTTTGCCAAATTACTGGACGCTCATGCGCAATGCCTGTAGGCTCATGCGTCCTTTTGAGGAGGTGACAAACCTTGTCAGTTGCACCGAAGGCACCATCAGTGACATCATACCATTTGTTTTCTTCCTGGAGCGTGCCCTGCGAAGAGTGCTGGATCAGGCCGTAGATGAGCGTGAAGAGGAAGAGTTGTGGTGTCCATCACCCCCACAAACAGCCTTATCAGCATCGCTTGCTGGACCTGCGGCAACGCAGGAAGAGGATTGTGAGGAAGAGGAGTCAGAGGAGGAATGTGGCTTTGAGGAGGAGGAGGAGGAGGAGGAAGACAGAGCACAACAGGCATCCCAAGGTGCTCGTTGTTGTCACCTCTCTGGTACCCGTGGTGTTGTACGTGGCTGAGGGGAAGAAGATACCCTCAGTGAGATCAGTGGAACGGGACATGATTAGCTCGGCATCCAACCTTGTTCAAATGGGTTCTTTCATGCTGTCGTGCCTGTTGAGGGACCCTCGTATAAAAAAGCTGAAGGAGAACGACCTGTACTGGGTGTCCACGCTCCTCGACCCCCGGTATAAGCATAAAGTGCCTGAAATGTTACCAAATTCCCGCAAGTCGGAAAGGATGGAGCATTTTAAGAATAAATTAAAAACTATGCTTTACACAGCGTATAAGGGTGATGTCACAGCACCATGGGAATGTAACAGTGGAAGAGATGAAATTAATCCTCCTCCTCCCACGAACACGGCGGCAAGGAAAGGACGCTTTCCTGACGTCTTGTTGATGGAGGACATGCATACCTTTTTAACTCCCATGCATCCCCAGAGCCTTTCGGGATCCAGCCTCAGAGAAAGACTCAACCGACAGGTAGCAGACTACCTAGCTTTAACTGCAGATCTTGACACTCTCAGGAGCGATGGACCTCTTGACTACTGGGTGTGCAGGCTTGACTTGTGGCCTGAGTTATCCCAATTTGCAATGGAACTTCTGGCCTGCCCCACTTCAAGTGTCCTGTCCGAAAGGACTTTCAGTGCAGCAGGAGGTTTTGTCACTGAGAAGAGAAGTCGCCTAGGTCAAAAAAGCCTTGGCTATCTCACTTTTATAAAAATGAATGAGGGCTGGATCCCGAAGGGACTGACATTGGGCGATACTTTTGATTAAAAAAGGCCTGATGATGAGATGAGCTGGTTTGGGCTACAACTGTTACACAGGCTGGCCTTTTTTTTTTCTTATAAATCCGGATGACTTGCTTGACTTATCCGCCAACAACTAGTGTTCAAGCCACAAGCTTAGAGTGCACTTTATAAATGTTTTACAAACATCAATTTTTCTGGCCGCTGCTACAGCATTTGCTACAACATTACCCAAATTTTTCAGTCATTTGTACATTCCTAATTTTTCTGGCCTCTGCTGCTGCTCTGTGGGTACAAAACTCAAATAAAAAATAAGGCACATAACAGTGATTAAACTGTTACGAATAGTACAACTTAACAGTGCACACCACTCACATCTGGTGGACCATTAAATTGCACGCGCAGTGCCCCAAATGTGAAGTAGGAGGACCGACCAAGCATTTTTATCCATCTCTTGGTTGCTCTAAATTATCTCTGTGTTCCATCTATGCCATACCTGTACTCTATTGTGCAAAAGGGTGGCATATGTGGTGTTTCATGCTGTTGTGCCTGTTGCGGGTCGTGGCCCATGGTATAAAAAGGCTGAAGGAGAACGACCGGTAATGGGTGCCCCAGCAAATTTTTAGAAAAATTTTCCCGGTTCCTCTCAATTATCTCCGGGTTTCTAAAATGGATGCAATACCTGTACTCGCTTGTGCAAAAGGATGGCATATGTGGTGTTTCCTGCAGATGTTTCTGTTGAGGGTGCTGGACCCTTTTATAAAAATGCTGAAGGAGAACGACCTGAGATGGGTGTCCAAGCATGGTTTTTTGGGCAATTTCACGTTTCCAAACAATTATCTCTGGGTTTCTAAAATCAATGCCGTAACAGTACTCTATTGTTCGAAAGGATGCCATATGTCCTCTTTACTGCTGTTGTTTCATATGCGGGTCCTGGACTCTCTTATAAAAAGACTGAAGTAGAAAGAAGTGTCCTGGGTGTACAATCATTTTTTTGGTTCAATTTCCTGGTTGCAACAAATTATCTCCGGGTTTCTAAAATCAATGCTTTACCTGTACTCCATTGTTCAAAAGGATGCCATATGTCCTCTTTCCTGCTGGTGTTTCTGTTGAGGGTCCTGGACGCTGTTATAAAATGGCTGAAGCAGAAAGAAGTGTACTGTGTGTCCATCCAAACCTTTTTGTGATTCAAATTCCAGGTTGCAAAAAATTATCTCCCGGTTTCTAAAATCAATGCTTTACCTGTACTCTATTGTTCAAAAGGATGCCATATCATGTCCTCTTTCCTGCTGGTGTTTTGTTTGAGGGTCCTGGACCCTCTCATAAAAAGGCCTAAGGAGAAAGAAGTGTACTGGGTGTCCACTCAATGTATTTTTCGATTTCCCATTTGCCCAAAATTATCTCTGGGTTTGTAAAATCAATGCTGTACCTGTACTCTATTGTTTAAAAGGATTCCATATGTTCTCTTTTCTGCTGGTGGTTTTTTTTTAGGGTCCTGGACCCTCTTATAAAAAGGCCTAAGGAGAAAGAAGTGTACTGGGTGTCCACTCAATGTATTTTTCTATTTCCCATTTGCCCAAAATTATCTCTGGGTTTGTAAAATCAATGCTGTACCTGTACTCTATTGTTCAAAAGGATGCCATATGTCCTCTTTCCTGCTGGTGTTTTGTTTGAGGGTCCTGGACCCTCTTATAAAAAGGCCTAAGGAGAAAGAAGTGTTCTGGGTGTCCACTCAATGTATTTTTCTATTTCCCATTTGCCAAAAATTATCTCTGGGTTTGTAAAATCAATGCTGTACCTGTACTCTATTGTTCAAAAGGATGCCATATGTCCTCTTTCCTGCTGATGTTTTGTTTGAGGGTCCTGGACCCTCTTATAAAAAGGCCTAAGGAGAAAGAAGTGTACTGGGTGTCCATCGAATCATTTGTTTGATTCAAATTCCCGGTTGCAACAAATTATCTCCGGGTTTCTAAAATCAATGCCTTTCCTGTAATCTATTTTTCAAAAGGATGCCATATGTCCTCTTTCCTGCTGCTGGTTTTGTTGAGGGTCCTGGAGCCTCTGCTAAAAAGGCCTAAGGATAAATAAGTGTACTGGGTGTCTATTCAATGTTTTTTTAGATTTCCCGGTTGTAACAAATTATCTCTGTGTTTCTAAAATTAATGCCTTTCCTGTAATCTATTTTTCAAAAGGATGACATATGTCCTCTTTCATGCTGTTGTTTCTGTTGAGGCTCCGGGACCCTCTTATAAAAAGGCCTAAGGATAAATAAGTGTACTGGTTGTCTAATCAATTTTTTTTTAGCTTTCCCGGTTTCAACAAATTTTCTCTGGGTTTCTCAAATCAATGCTTTTCCTGTAATCTATTTTTCAAAAGGATGCAATATGTCCTCTTTCCTGATGGTGTTTTGTTTGAGGGTCCTGGAGCCTCTGCTAAAAAGGCCTAAGGAGAAAGAAGTGTACTGGGTATATAATCAATTTTTATTTAGATTTCCCGGTTGCAACAAATCATCTCTGGGTTTCTAAAATCAATGCCCTTCCTGTAATCTATTTTTCAAAAGGATGCCATATGTCCTCTTTCATGCTGTTGTTTCTGTTGAGGGTCCTGGAGCCTCTGCTAAAAAGGCCTAAGGATAAATAAGTGTACTGGGTGTATAATCAATGTTTTTTTAGATTTCCCAGTTTCAACCAAATATCTCTGGGTTTCTAAAATCAATGCCTTTACTGTAATCTATTTTTCAAAAGGATGCAATATGTCCTCTTTCCTGATGGTGTTTTGTTTGAGGGTCCTGGAGCCTCTGCTAAAAAGGCCTAAGGAGAAAGAAGTGTACTGGGTGTATAATCAATTTTTTTATTTATTTCCCGGTTGCAACAAATTATCTCTGGGTTTCTAAAATCAATGCCTTTCCTGTAATCAATTGTTCAAAAGGATGCTATATGTCCTCTTTCATGCTGTTGTTTCTGTTGATGCTCCGGGACCCTCTTATAAAAAGGCCTAAGGAAAAAGAATTGTACTGGGTGTCTAATCAATGTTTTTTTATATTTCATGGTTGCAACAAATTATCTCTGGGTTTCTAAAATCAATGCCTTTCATGTAATCTATTTTTCAAAAGGATGCAATATGTCCTCTTTCCTGATGGTGTTTTGTTTGAGGGTCCTGGAGCCTCTGCTAAAAAGGCCTAAGGAGAAAGAAGTGTACTGGGTGTATAATCAATTTTTTTATTTATTTCCCGGTTGCAACAAATTATCTCTGGGTTTCTAAAATCAATGCCTTTCCTGTAATCAATTGTTCAAAAGGATGCTATATGTCCTCTTTCATGCTGTTGTTTCTGTTGATGCTCCGGGACCCTCTTATAAAAAGGCCTAAGGAAAAAGAATTGTACTGGGTGTCTAATCAATGTTTTTTTATATTTCATGGTTGCAACAAATTATCTCTGGGTTTCTAAAATCAATGCCTTTCATGTAATCTATTTTTCAAAAGGATGCAATATGTCCTCTTTCCTGATGGGGTTTTGTTTGAGGGTCCTGGAGCCTCTGCTATAAAGGACTAAGGAGAAAGAAGTGTACTGGGTGTCCATCCGGGACCCTCTTATAAAAAGGCCTAAGGAAAATGAATTGTACTGGGTGTCTAATCAATGTTTTTTTATATTTCCCGGTTGCAACAAATGATCTCCGGGTTTCTAAAATCAATGACTTTCCTATAATCATTTTTTCAAAAGGATGCCATATGTCCTCTTTCCTGCTGCTGGTTTTGTTGAGGGTCCTGGAGCCTCTGCTAAAAAGGCCTAAGGATAAAGAATTGTACTGGGTGTATATTCAATGTTTTTTTAGATTGCCCGGTTGCAAAAAATTATCTCTGGGTTTCTAAAATCATTGCCTTTCCTGTAATCTATTTTTCAAAAGGATGCCATATGTCCTCTTTCATGCTGTCCCGCCTGTTGTTTCTGTTGAGGCTCCGGGACCCTCTTATAAAAAGGCCTAAGGATAAAGAAGTGTACTGGGTGTCCAATTAATGTTTTTTTCTATTTCCCTGTTCATATAAATTATCTCAGGGATTCTAAAATCAATGCCTTAAATGTAATATTGTTCAAAAGGATGCCATATGTCCTCTTTCCTTTTTTTTTTTTATTTTTTTTTTCGGTATTTTTGTTTATTTTAGAAAATTTAATGCACTTATAGGTTCACTAAGATTATGACTTTACACACTGCCATTTTCCATGCAGCATTTTGACATGTCGTGTGATATGACTAGAAGAATGGTATGTTTTGAATCTGCTGAGCATAATAATAATAAAAAAATAAAATAATTTAATTTAACTTGAGTTACTAACTGAAGCATGACTTCAGGAGTCAGGCATGGTCCTCCTAGGTAGTGGTTGTTAGCAGATTATTTTCACTGCAAATTGCAATTGCCACAGCGTGCATAAAATGTGCATCACCAGTCTCCAAATCTTACCTTTTTAATGCCAATTGATATTGCCACAGCTGGAACAACAGTAAATAACATGTGCGTCACCACAGTCTCCAAAGCTGTTGTCAGATGTATACAAAAACACTGATAAAGTATTCCTTTCGGGGTTCAAAGAGATGGCTACCGGAACACTCCAGGAACTTCCCAAGAGTTGCTGTCTTGTGTTTCTGGTGATGTTGGAGACATCTGTGTAGTGTACAGGGAGGACCAAAATCCTCTCCATCTCTGTGCACCACAGGACAGGATGTCCTTGTCATCCATAAGCACAGGAAATTGCTGGCATTTTCCTTGCTTCAAGAAGTTCAGCTTTTGTGGTGATAGTACAGACTTTAATAAACTTTGGTTTCCTACCATACTCAAGACAATCTTGTAGTTCAAGCTTAGGACTTGCTGTGGGAAACAGTGGCCTGTCCATACCAGGAAGATGATTTAGACAGAAGTAACGAGCTCTGCTTGCAGGTGACACATGTTTAGCGTCAATCATCAAAGGGGTTGTGTGCAGAATATGGCAGATGGCCCCTTATTCACATGTTTGTCCAGAGCCACAACATTTGCAAACAGCCAGAAGAATGGTCGTTTCTCACCAGCCTTAAGTTGCGCTTCATTTACCAAATGCTGATATTCAAAAAATAGACAAACAGTGCCTTAAAAAAAACATTTGCGATATGGATTCACCAGAGCAAGGTCATTGCAAGTACTTCCCACGATAACAAAATTAACCCCTTAAGGACCAGCGACGTACCCTGTATTTCACTGGCCTATTTTTGGGACTTGATTGTTTTATAGCACAGTCTTGCCACCAGCATTGAGACTGCTCTATTCCACAAAGCCTGCTGGAGGGAGGGCATTAATAGCATGTTCCTGCTAGACTTGTGCTATTATGTTCTGAAAAAACCCTTAACGACCAGTGACATACAGGGTACATTGTGGTCATTAAGGGGTTAAAATGCCACAACTCCGCAATCTTCCCCTTCACATTATTATTGTCACACTCCCTTGTACTCCTATGCCCAGCTCCCTGCTCTTGTTTTTGTTGAGGGTCCTGGAGCCTCTGCTAAAAAGGCCTATGGATAAAGAAGTGTACTGTGTGTCTATTCAATGTTTTTTTAGATTTCCTGGTTGCAACAAATTATCTCTGTGTTTCTAAAATCAATGCCTTTCCTGTAATCTATTTTTCAAAAGGATGCCATATGTCCTCTTTCATGCTGTTGTTTCTGTTGAGGCTCCGGGACTCTCTTATAAAAAAGGCCTAAGGATAAAGAAGTGTACTGGGTGTCCAATCAATGTTTTTTTCTATTTCCCGGTTCAGATAAATTATCTCTGGGATTCATAAATCAATGCCTTACCTGTAATCTATTATTCAAAAGGATGCCATATGTCCTCTTTCATGATGTTATTTCTGTTGAGGCTCAGGGAGCCTCTTATAAAAAGGCCTAAGGATAAAGAAGTGTACTGGGTGTCCAATCAATGTTTTTTTCTATTTCCCGGTTCAGATAAATTATCTCTGGGATTCATAAATCAATGCCTTTCCTGTAATCTATTTTTCAAAAGGATGCCATATGTCCTCTTTCATGCTGTTGTTTCTGTTGAGGCTCCGGGACCCTCTTATAAAAAGGCCTAAGGATAAAGAAGTGTACTGGGTGTCCAGTCAATGTTTTTTTCTATTTCCCGGTTCAGATAAATTATCTCTGGGATTCATAAATCAATGCCTTACCTGTAATCTATTATTCAAAAGGATGCCATATGTCCTCTTTCATGATGTTATTTCTGTTCAGGTTCCGGGAGCCTCTTATAAAAAGGCCTAAGGATAAAGAAGTGTACTGGGTGTCCAATCAATGTTTTTTTCTATTTCCAGGTTCATATAAATGATTTCTGGGATTCTAAAATCAATGCCTTAACTGTAATCAATTGTTCACAAGGATGCCATATGTCCTCTTTCCTGCTGCTGGTTTTGTTGAGTGTCCTGGAGCCTCTGCTAAAAAGGCCTAAGGATAAATAAGTGTACTGGGTGTCTATTCAATCTTTTTTTAGATTTCCCGGTTGTAACAAATTATCTCTGTGTTTCTAAAATTAATGCCTTTCCTGTAATCTATTTTTCAAAAGGATGACATATGTCCTCTTTCATGCTGTTGTTTCTGTTGAGGCTCCGGGACCCTCTTATAAAAAGGCCTAAGGATAAAGAAGTGTACTGGGTGTCCAGTCAATGTTTTTTTCTATTTCCCGGGTCATATAAATAATCTCTGGGATTCTAAAATCAATGCCTTAACTGTAATCAATTGTTCACAAGGATGCCATATGTCCTCTTTCATGCTGTTGTTTCTGTTGAGGCTCCGGGACCCTCTTATAAAAAGGCCTAAGGATAAAGAAGTGTACTGGGTGTCCAATCAATGTTTTTTTTTATTTCCCAGTTGCAAAAAAATGATCTATGGCTTTCTAAAATCTATACTTTACCTGCCATCTATTGTTCAAAAGGATGCCATATGTCCTCTTTCCTGCTGTTGTTTTTGTTGAGGGTCCGGAACACTGTTCTAAAAAGGCCGAAGGAGAACGACCTCTACTGCACTGAGTGTCCAATCATGTTTTTGTTTTCAATTTCACGGTTCATAATAAATATCGCATGTAACTAAAATCAATGCCATACCTGTACTCTGTTGCTCAAAAGGATGGCATATGTGGTGTTTCATTCTGTTGTGGTTGTTGAGGGTCGTGGCCGTGGGACAGTGTATAAAATGGCTGAAGGAGAACAACCTGTACAGCCTTGCTCCTCTTTTTAGGCAGGCCAGCTCTTTGCATACATGCCCACAGACTCTTTAACGCATGCCTCTTTTAGGGAGAGGTGCAGCCATAATGCAGGGTCAGAACCTCTGCCTGCAACTGTTATACTCGATTTTGCGAAAGGAAGTAACCTTACCATGGTTCCCTGCACGCACGTATTGTTGTTATATTTTAGTGAGGCTAATCATGATGGCCATGTAGACCACCACCGGGAGTCCTGGAAGTAACAGGGATGAGATGAAAGTGCTAAGAATAGTACTACTTAAAACAACCGAGTTAGCCATGGGTGTTAATCCAAGACCGCTTGGCTTTATTTTTGTTTTGGGTGCGCCTAATCATGCAGGCCATATAGAGCTGCCACCATTCGGTGTTGTATCAGCTATTAAACTAATAAGAACAGAACTACCAAAATACAGCCAATGAAGGGCCTTATGAAGACTGAGCCAAGGTTGGATTGTAGTATTTGGTTAGGCTAATCATGATGGCCATGTAGACCACCACCGAGAGTCCTGGAAGTAACAGGGATGAGATGAAAGTGCTAAGAATAGTACTATTTGAAACAACCGAGATAGCCATGGGTGTTAATCCAAGACCGCTTGGCTTTATTTTTGTTTTGTGTGCGGCTAATCATGCAGGCCATATGGAGCTGCCACCATTCGGTGTTGTATCAGCTATTTAACTAATAAGAACAGAACTACCAAAATACAGCCAATGAAGGGCCTTATGAAGACTGAGCAAAGGTTGGATTGCAGTATTTGGTTAGGCTAATCATGATAGCCATGTAGACCACCACCGAGAGTCCTGGAAGTAAAAGGGATGAGATGAAAGTGCTAAGAATAGTACTACTAGAAACAACCGAGTTAGCCATGGGTGTTAATCCAAGACTGCTTGGATTTATTTTTGTTTTGGGTGAGGCTAATCATGCAGGCCATATAGAGCTGCCACCATTCGGTGTTGTATCAGCTATTAAACTAATAAGAACAGAACTACCAAAATACAGCCAATGAAGGGCCTTATGAAGACTGAGCCAAGGTTGGATTGTAGTATTTGGTTAGGCTAATCATGATGGCCATGTAGACCACCACCGAGAGTCCTGAAAGTAAAAGGGATGAGATGAAAGTGCTAAGAATAGTACTACTTGAAACAACCGAGTTAGCCATGGGTGTTAATCCAAGACCGCTTGGCTTTATTTTTGTTTTGGGTGCGGCTAATCATGCAGGCCATATAGAGCTGCCACCATTCGGTGTTGTATCAGCTATTTAACTAATAAGAACAGAACTACAAAAATACAACCAATGAAGGGCCTTATGAAGACTGAGCCAAGGTTGGATTGTAGTATTTGGTTAGGCTAATCATGATGGCCATGTAGACCACCACTGAGAGTTCTGGAAGTAACAGGGATGAGATGAAAGTGCTAAGAATAGTACTACTGGAAACAACCGAGTTAGCCATGGGTGTTAATCCAAGACCGCTTGGATTTATTTTTGTTTTGGGTGTGGCTAATCATGCAGGCCATATAGAGCTGCCACCATTCGGTGTTGTATCAGCTATAAAACTAATAAGAACAGAACTACCAAAATACAGCCAATGAAGGGCCTTATGAAGACTGAGCCAAGGTTGGATTGTAGTATTTGGTTAGGCTAATCATGATGGCCATGTAGACCACCACGAGAGTCCTGAAAGTAAAAGGGATGAGATGAAAGTGCAAAGAATAGTACTACTTGAAACAACCAAGTTAGCCATGGGTGTTAATCCAAGACCACTTGGCTTTATTTTTGTTTTGGGTGCGGCTAATCATGCAGGCCATATAGAGCTGCCACCATTCGGTGTTGTATCAGCTATTTAACTAATAAGAACAGAACTACAAAAATACAACCAATGAAGGGCCTTATGAAGACTGAGCCAAGGTTGGATTGTAGTATTTGGTTAGGCTAATCATGATGGCCATGTAGACCACCACCGAGAGTCCTAGAAGTAACAGGGATGAGATGAAAGTGCAAAGAATAGTACTACTTGAAACAACCGAGTTAGCCATGGGTGTTAATCCAAGACCGCTTGGATTTATTTTTGTTTTGGGTGCGGCTAATCATGCAGGCCATATAGAGCTTTCACCATTCGGTGTTGTATAAGCTATTAAACTAATAAGAACAGAACTACCAAAATACAGCCAATGAAGGGCCTTATGAAGACTGAGCCAAGGTTGGATTGTAGTATTTGGTTAGGCTAATCATGATGGCCATGTAGACCACCACCGAGAGTCCTGGAAGTAACAGGGATGAGATGAAAGTGCTAAGAATAGTACTACTTGAAACAACCGAGTTAGCCATGGGTGTTAATCCAAGACCACTTGGATTTATTTTTGTTTTGGGTGCAGCTAATCATGCAGGCCATATAGAGCTGCCACCATTCGGTGTTGTATCAGCTATTAAAATAATAAGAACTGTACTATCAAAATACAGCCAATGAAGGGCCTATGAAGACTGAGCAAAGGTTGGATTGTAGTATTTTGTTCGGCTTATCATGATGGCCATGTAGACCACCCGTAACAGGGATGAAAGTGCTAAGAATAGTACTACTTGAAACAACCGAGTTAGCCATGGGTGTTAATCCAAGACCGCTTGGCTTTATTTTTTTTTTGGGTGCGGCTAATCATGCAGGCCATATGGAGCTGCCACCATTCGGTGTTGTATCAGCTATTAAACTAATAAGAACAGAACTACCAAAATACAGCCAATGAAGGGCCTTATGAAGACTGAGCCAAGGTTGGATTGTAGTATTTTGTTAGGCTAATCATGATAGCCATGTAGACCACCACCGAGAGTCCTGGAAGTAAAAGGCATGAGATGAAAGTGCTAAGAATAGTACTACTTGAAACAACCAAGTTAGCCATGGGTGTTAATCCAAGACCGCTTGGATTTATTTTTGTTTTGGGTGTGGCTAATCATGCAGGCCATATAGAGCTGCCACCATTCGGTGTTGTATCAGCTATTAAACTAATAAGAACAGAACTACCAAAATACAGCCAATGAAGGGCCTTATGAAGACTGAGCCAAGGTTGGATTGTAGTATTTGGTTAGGCTAATCATGATGGCCATGTAGACCACCACCGAGAGTCCTGAAAGTAAAAGGGATGAGATGAAAGTGTAAGAATAGTACTACTTGAAACAACCGAGTTAGCCATGGGTGTTAATCCAAGACCACTTGGCTTTATTTTTGTTTTGGGTGAGGCTAATCATGCAGGCCATATAGAGCTGCCACCATTCAGTGTTGTATCAGCTATTTAACTAATAAGAACAGAACTACAAAAATACAACCAATGAAGGGCCTTATGAAGACTGAGCCAAGGTTGGATTGTAGTATTTGGTTAGGCTAATCATGATGGCCATGTAGACCACCACCGAGAGTCCTAGAAGTAACAGGGATGAGATGAAAGTGCAAAGAATAGTACTACTTGAAACAACCGAGTTAGCCATGGGTGTTAATCCAAGACCGCTTGGATTTATTTTTGTTTTGGGTGCGGCTAATCATGCAGGCCATATAGAGCTGCCACCATTCGGTGTTGTATAAGCTATTAAACTAATAAGAACAGAACTACCAAAATACAGCCAATGAAGGGCCTTATGAAGACTGAGCCAAGGTTGGATTGTAGTATTTGGTTAGGCTAATCATGATGGCCATGTAGACCACCACCGAGAGTCCTGGAAGTAACAGGGATGAGATGAAAGTGCTAAGAATAGTACTACTTGAAACAACCGAGTTAGCCATGGGTGTTAATCCAAGACCGCTAGGATTGATTTTTGTTTTGGGTGCGGCTAATCATGCAGGCCATATAGAGATGCCACCATTCGGTGTTGTATCAGCTATTAAAATAATAAGAACTGTACTATCAAAATACAGCCAATGAAGGGCCTATGAAAACTGAGCCAAGGTTGGATTGTAGTATTTGGTTAGGCTAATCATGATGGCCATGTAGACCACCCGTAACAGGGATGAAAGTGCTAAGAATAGTACTGCTTGAAACAACCGAGTTAGCCATGGGTGTTAATCCAAGACCGCTTGGCTTTAATTTTGTTTTGGGTGCGGCTAATCATGCAGGCCATATGGAGCTGCCACCATTCGGTGTTGTATCAGCTATTAAACTAATAAGAACAGAACTACCAAAATACAGCCAATGAAGGGCCTTATGAAGACTGAGCAAAGGTTGGATTGTAGTATTTTGTTAGGCTAATCATGATAGCCATGTAGACCACCACCGAGAGTCCTGGAAGTAAAAGGCATGAGATGAAAGTGCTAAGAATAGTACTAATAGAAACAACCGAGTTAGCCATGGGTGTTAATCCAAGACTGCTTGGCTTTATTTTTGTTTTGGATGAGGCTAATCATGCAGGCCATATAGAGCTGCCACCATTCGGTGTTGTATAAGCTATTAAACAAATAAGAACAGAACTACAAAAATGCAACCAATGAAGGGCCTTATGAAGACTGAGCCAAGGTTGGATTGTAGTATTTGGTTAGGCTAATCATGATGGCCATGTAGACCACCACCGAGAGTCCTAGAAGTAACAGGGATGAGATGAAAGTGCAAAGAATAGTACTACTTGAAACAACCGAGTTAGCCATGGGTGTTAATCCAAGACCGCTTGGATTTATTTTTGTTTTGGGTGCGGCTAATCATGCAGGCCATATAGAGCTGCCACCATTTGGTGTTGTATAAGCTATTAAACTAATAAGAACAGAACTACCAAAATACAGCCAATGAAGGGCCTTATGAAGACTGAGCCAAGGTTGGATTGTAGTATTTGGTTAGGCTAATCATGATGGCCATGTAGACCACCACCGAGAGTCCTGGAAGTAACAGGGATGAGATGAAAGTGCTAAGAATAGTACTACTTGAAACAACCGAGTTAGCCATGGGTGTTAATCCAAGACCGCTTGGATTTATTTTTGTTTTGGGTGCAGCTAATCATGCAGGCCATATAGAGCTGCCACCATTCGGTGTTGTATCAGCTATTAAAATAATAAGAACTGTACTATCAAAATACAGCCAATGAAGGGCCTATGAAGACTGAGCCAAGGTTGGATTGTAGTATTTGGTTAGGCTAATCATGATGGCCATGTAGACCACCCGTAACAGGGATGAAAGTGCTAAGAATAGTACTGCTTGAAACAACCGAGTTAGCCATGGGTGTTAATCCAAGACCGCTTGGCTTTAATTTTGTTTTGGGTGCGGCTAATCATGCAGGCCATATGGAGCTGCCACCATTCGGTGTTGTATCAGCTATTAAACTAATAAGAACAGAACTAC